>NC_041008.1:34523984-34828839 GCF_004193775.1 Glycine soja
CCATGAACTGTCATTGCCTAGCGCTGTTCATGTGTCCTCCACCTTAGAGTTTGGAGCTATGCTTCCATGAATGCCTAAGTGTGGACCTCTAGTGGCAAATCCCTCCATTCTCCACTTTTTTCGAGCCCCATGATGTCAATGCCTAGCGTTGCATTAGTGTCCTCCCCTTCGAGTCTGGAGCCCCGATACACGGGCCGAGTCCGAGTGTATTGGTATTCATACGGTATGACTTGCGTAGGATCTAGACTCGAGTGACAATAATACTACGTCGAAATTATATAAGCCAGGATGATCAAAGCACGAGTGTGTCTCATGTGTCTGCAACAGTGTGCTCCGGATAGTCCGGTTGAGTATTACGCTTAGTGCGGATCACAACTAAGCGTACGCGAGGCATATAATAGGTGTACGTCTGTGGTTCGACAGAAAGCGATGTCTGAGACGGGGCAACAGTTAATTATCCAGTGTGGACTCGCAAATTTCGGATTTATATTCTACTCACGATCATGTCCGCTGTATGAAAGACAGAGATAGGTTATGGATCTCGAGACAGGTCATATATACTATCAGACGAGTGTAATGTCATTGCCTAGCGCTGTTCGCCAATTCTCCATTCTCCACTTTTTTTCGGAGCCCCTGAATGTCATTGCCTAGCGCTGTTCATGAGCATCCTCCACCCAAAGAGTTTGGAGCTATGCTTCATGATTGCCTGAGTGTGGACCTCTAGTGCAATCCTCCATTCTCCACTTTTTTCGGAGACCCATGAATGTCATTGCCAGCGCTGTTCATGTGTCCTCCACCTTCGAGTCTAGAGCCCCGCGAAGTAATGCGTAGCGCTGTTTGCCAATTCTCCATTCTCAACTTTTATTCGGAGCCCCATGAATGTCATTGCCTAGCGCTGTTCATGTGTCCTCCACCTTCGAGTTTGGAGCTATGCTTCATGATTGCCTAAGTGTGGACCCTCTAGCGCAATCCTCCATTCTCCACTTTTTTCGGAGCCCCATGAATGTCAATGCCTAGCGCTGTTCATGTGTCCTCCACCTTCGAGTCTGCAGCCCCGGAATGTCTTTGCCTAGCGACTTGTTTCGCCAGGTGTTAGCACCGATTCCTTCTTATTCTCTATTCTATTTATTCCTTAAAGCATGGCCGAGGTGTTCACATGAAATGTTCGTTGCCATAAAACGCTGTAACATGCCATCGGGCTCCGAATAAAAGTGTGGAATGGAGAATTGGAAAACAGCGCTACGCATAACTTCGCGGGGCTCCAGACTCGAAGGTGGAGGGTGCATGAACAGCGCTAGGCAATAACATTCATGAGGCTCCGAAAAAGTGGTTAGCAGGATCGAACGGTCCACCGGGTTTTTCCACCTGAAAGGAAAACATGCTTTTTGTAAAGAAAAATAAATCATTCGCGAGAGCACCATATCTTAGAGAAACAATATACTGGTGCCAAGGGTAATCTTCCTTGTATCCGAGAATGAAGGGCAGGATGTCAACTTTTAGCTTTTAAATGAACATGTTGGGGAAACATCGGGCTATGCTGAAAATAAGTCACTCATAGTGTATAAAACTCACACAGGCAAGTGTTTTATCCTATTCCCAAACCATAGTTGCACCATGACTCTATTTCGCACACGACTTCCTATCGAATCAAAGATCAAACGTACGATCACGGACCAATAGGATTTTTTCGAGGGTAGTGTTTTTGGAGAGGAAACTGGGTGTTTCGGTCTTTTCCTCTTTGTTCATGTGGGGTGGGATATCGCCAGTCGAGAATGATTTTGAGTGGCAATCTGAAAGGAAGAATCACCAAAAATGGGTTTTCCTTTGTCGGCAGTCACCTACCTTGCCGAAAATTTATCTGGCTTGAAGAATTTCTGTCATCTTTCTTTCATTGATCGAGAATTACTGCTTTTCCCTTTTCACTTCCTTTCGATCTTTGATCGGGAATCCTTCCTTTTCTTTCTTTTGTTCTTTTCTTTATTTTCATGTTTTTCTTTTTCTTTCTTTCCATTTCTTCCTTCTTCTTTTTTTCACTTCTCCTTCCCCCATCCCTTTCTTTGGGAAATCGGGTTTTAGCATTCTATTCACTCTCCCTTGAGGAGATTCCGCTGTCCTTTGCTTCGGGGGAAAGAATGAGGATTCCTTTTTTACAGGCCAAGGTTCAAAAAGGTCTAAGGTTGTGTTTCAATGGGGTCTTTTATCGTGGGAACCCAATCTTGATATCTGGTGCGAAACAAATTTGGGTGTCAAGGTGTCGGTCTCGGGCCGAACTCCCATATCACTCCATAAGGCACACGTGACAATGATGATTTGAAAACAACGTGCAAAATTAGTCATGGCTACAGCCAGGTGGGCACTCAAGCATCCTGTTTATGGCATTGTGATACTACGGTTGCGAATTTTCACAAACATACCCAATGTTTCCAAATTATGTTCTTTCATTAGTTCAATGAATTCATCCATTCTTATCTCGGTTTATTCCGGAAAATAAACTCTTAGCATCAGTCCCTTGTTTCCAGAAGATATGTTTGCTCTTTACGAATGATTTATACTTCTTAACTATAACATGTCAACCTTCAAGGTCTTCCTTTCTTTTTCCTTTTTTGTTTCATTTTTATATTCACAAAACTATACACCCATGGCCCTCTATGAGGAAAACTTTTCTTTGTACATCTACATTCTTATACATGACAAACTTTTTCTGTACACGCATTGGAACTCTTTCTCTTTACGTCACACGGTCTATATACAAACCCTATTTACGTTCAAAGATTTTTTTATTTTTCCCAACACACACTTATGGTTCATACAAAAGTTTCTTCATATACACTTGTTGCTCACACACACAAGAATTCCTTTCCACGCATCATTTACACACAAAAAATCCTTTTATACACACTTTCCTTTTACACATATATATAAATAAAAACCTTTTTCTTTTCTTTATGAACATGACTTTTATTCACAACGCTTCTTTCTTTTTATTAGGATTTTTGGTTCATTTTATTTTTAGGACGACGTTCCTAAATGAAAAACTCTACACGGTTCCGGAATTTCAACAAACACTATTGACAACAACGAAGTAAGCACTAACGCAATAGTCCAAACAAAATATATACACAAAACAAATGACAATCGCGACATCAAAAAAACAAACGTTAGTCCCTCAAGTCATGTAAATGATAAAGGATGAAACATAAAAGAACATGAATCTGGGGATCCCACGGTCATGTGGCTCCGCATGCCACCGGTCTCTTGGGACACGGTAACAAAAAGTGGGGTGGTTGACAAAAGCAGGGCTTTTTCTCCTACGTGTCCTCAATTTGTGATGAGGAACTCAGACCTATGTAGTTCTTGCTAACTGTGAGACTAAAAATGGTCTCGGTGTTTTCTTCACTAAAATGCGAACATGCTTTAGTAAAGAGACAAAACTTCCAACTGATCAGAGCAACATATGCTTTTTTTGATGAAAAATGATGTGTCTATCGGGGAAGGAGAGTATGCTGATGAAATTTTCTCATAACCGTAAATGAGATTTTGGATGTTAGCATTTCGTTTCTAAACGACCATTTAGAGGAAACACTGGGTCCAACAAAAATATGAGAAAATCACTCAAAGTGTATCAATCTCACACAGGTAAGTGTTTTATCCTAATTCCGAACCATAGATATGTCATGACTTGATTTTGCAAATCATTTCCTATCAAATCAAAGATTACATGCGTGATCATGGATCAATAGGACTTATTTTGGGAATGGTTTTTAGGTGGGGAATTTGGCTTTGAGTGTTTTTGCCTTTTCCTTTTCTGTTTTTGTTAGTGCGTGGCGAGAAAGTCGCTAGCGCACAGGATTTTGTCGGCAATCAAAGGGAGAGGACCACTTTAGGTCGTGGTTTCCTTTTTCTTGTTTACTTGGTGACAATTCTGTATTGTTCAGATATTGTCTGGTCCAAAGACCTTTCAGGATGTTTCTTCAGTTTTCTCCCGATCCTTGATCGGGAATTTTCTTTCCCTTTTTTGCTTTCTCCCACTCTTTGATTGGGAATTTTTCTTTTTTTTTTGCTTTCTTCCGATTCTTTTGATCAGGAATTTTTTTCTTTTTTTTTTTTTTGTTTTATCCCGAGGGCAAGGATCGACATTCTCACCCTAGGTCAAGGCTTATGGTAAGTTGGGATTCTGGCTCAAGGCTTGTAGAACAGCTGGTCATGATATATGTCAGGGTTTGGCCAGCGGTTTGGGGATAAAAGGGATGTCCTACATTATTTCCATGATACACATGCAACAATGATGATTAGGAAATTTTATGCAAAACTGGTCATGCATGCACCTATGTGGACACTCAAGCATCAAGTTTTTTATGGTCATGTGACACTAGGGCTCAGGATTCATTTTCCCTATTTAAGTCAACCCAGTGTTTCCAAATACGTTCTTTTATCAATTTGTGCATTCATTCGAGTCCATTTTGGGCGTCCAGGAAAATTTCACAGCATTCACTCTTCAGGTGTATACACATTTTTTTCAGAAACCAGTTAAGATCAGTAAAATCTTTCAAAGAAAAGTTGGAAATTATCTTTTTTCACAAGAATGTTGTTTTTTAGCTAGACAACTTTTATTTTTTATATCTTTTTTTATTCTCTATTTTTTTCTTCCTTCTTATTCTTTTCTTGCTCGCTCTCTTTTTGCTCTCTTTTCTTCCATGAGATATTTTGCTACCTAAACATACGTATATTTTTGTGAAGTATTTTGCTATATACATGCGTGTCCCAGGTATCTTGCTACCTAAACATACATATATATGTTTTGTGAGATATTTTTGCTATATACATGCATATCCAAGGTATCTTGCTACCTAAACATACATACATACATATATATATATATATATATATATATATATATATATATATATATATATATATATATATATATATATATATATATATATATTTTGAGTTATGACTACCTTCCGAGCTTGTGCTTGTTTTATTTAAATTCCTAGGATCATGAGCAACTAGGTGTGTCCTGCTATGACTTGAGAAACAAAGGTGATCAGATAAAAAGCAGAGATTTAAAAGGTACTAGGTTGCCTCCTAGTAGCGCTTCTTTAACGTCTTGAGCTGGACGCATGATGGCTTGTCGGTCACGGACCTAGTACTTTGCTTACCTTTGGCTTGGTCGCCTATTGGTCGGCCATGGGTCGTAAGCAACGCTCTAACCTTTTTGTGGATGAGCTGAGGTGAACTCTAGAGGTGATGGCGGTGCGTCTGTTGCCCGCTGCCGGCCATCCCCAGGCTGCTGTGGTGTTTCGCCCTGCGCTTGCCTGGGGACGCAGTACTTCTTGATGAAAGCTCGATCAGTAGGGGGCCTGATACCCTTGCCGGAGGTGACAAGCACTTCGTAGAACTATGTCATGATGATGTGACCTTGCCGGGGGGAACGGGCACCCTGTAGGACTACGGAGGCCCGTAACCAGAGCTGGAAACCCCAGGGCCCTGTTGGACTTCTTCGGGTCCACTGAGTGTCTTTGTGGGTGTGATTCCTGCAAACAATAGATGGTATCAGAAATAAATTGAGTCACGTGCATACTTACCTATGTCACTGTCGCAACCTACCCTTCGGCGGGAGGGCGACGCGAGACTCGCGGGATGCGTGTTCCACGAAAGGAATACGCGCGGAGTCGCCACCAACGTTTATTTGAGGAAAACGTCGGAAAAACCGGAAAAGACGCGATCTACGAACTTATTAGTTAAAGGTTCGGGAGTTGTATTTACGCACGGGGAAGGTATTAGCACCCCACACGTCCGCCCCAAGGGACGGCAGCCTTTAATCGAATGTGCAATCATGATTTTGATTTTTATGTTCCCTTTTATGTTCTTATATCCTTTATACCCTTTATATTTTTTCCTTTTTTGTGGTCGACAAGGGTGTTTCCCTTTGCTCCTACGTATTCCTCAATTGCGATGAGGAAATCAGACCTACGTAGTTCTTTTTTATCAAGTGATTCTTTTTTACTTAAGTGGTGATCATTTTAAGGCGTTGGACCTTAAGAATGATCCATTTTACTTAGTGAGAAATTGAGATGACAAACTTCAAAAGCCTATTTTTGTGGACGAGCTTGACTAGGCGAATTGATTTTAGCCTTTAGTTTCACTTTAGTTATTAATCAATTCGATTAAGAATGAGAAATCCCAAAGAGAAAACGTCCGATTGATTTTCCGCTTTATTTTACTAAAAAGATATTTTTTGATTTATTATATTATTTTTACCTCTTTTTGATTTCCAACGTGGTTACGGCACGACCGAACGGTCGGAATTTATTTTAACCGAAGTTAATGGATAATACAATTCAAACGTTCGGTGGAAATTTATTTTATTTTTAAGTTAAGCGAGAAATGACTTAAGTAAAATGGCTTAAGCACGTCAACAGGGGGTATAAAAAGTAAACAAAACGAGAATAAAAATGCACGAAACACAATGTGGGCCACTACGGGCACATAGAATGAATCGAAAAGCTTGGTTCGAGGTACTTACCCGTTGAAGATCGAAGAACGATGAAGAACGAATGAAGAACGTCGAAGAACGGTTGAAACCTTTGCGAGATTCCTCACGGAAAACGTTACGGAAACGTTTCGGAAGCGCCTCGGCTTAGATTTTCTTCACGGAAACGATTTTTCCAAGCAAATTCGAAAGAGAGAGAAGTGCCAAAGGGGCTGAACCCTTTTCTTCTTCACTTCCTCCCCTATTTATAGCAAAATAGGGGAGGTGGTTGCCGCCCAGCTCGCCCAGGCGAGCAGGGTTGCTTCCTCCAGAAGCAACCGCCTTCTGGAGGAATATTCCAGAGGGCCCAAGTGGGCCTGGGTGCTATTTGCACCCCCATTTTTACTAAGTACACCCCCCTCTGCTGTTTTTTGGTAATTCTTTTTTCGTAAAGTTACGGAAACTTACGAATTTCGTAACGATACTTGTTTTCTTTCCGTAATGTTACGGAACCTTGCGGATTACATAATCATCCCCTTTTCGACTTACGGAATGTTACGGAACCTCACTTAATTATGCAACGATGCTTCCATTTGATTTCCGGTGTGTCACGGAAACTTACGGATTTGTGCATCAATATTTTTTTGGTTTTTCGGCATGTCCTGGAATTTCACAAATTGCCTAATGATGGGTGCCAAGCACCTCACGAGGACCAAAGAATGGTCTCACGTCATCGAGCAAAGGTCCCCGGACGAAATTAGGGTATGACAGTTGCCCCTCTTTACTTGTCTTTTATTGGAGATAAAAGGAAAGTAAAGATAAGACACTAATTTCGTTCCTCTCGATTTGACGAGAGTCGCAGGTGACCATAAAATCTCCACATGCAAATGACTTGTTGTTCCCAAAATTTCACAAATTGCCTAATGATGGGTGCCAAGCACCTCACAAGGACCAAAGAATGGTCGCATGTCATCAAGCAAAGGTCTCCGAAAATCAGTGTATGACACTAATTTCGCTCCTCTCGGTTGACGAGAGTCGCGGGAGACCATGACTTGTCGCTCCTAGAATTTCACAAATTGCCTAATGATGGGTGCCCAGCACCTCACAAGGACCAAAGAATGGTCGCATGTCATCAAGCAAAGGTCCCCGAAAATTAGTGTATGACACTAATTTGGCTCCTCTCGGTTGACGAGAGTCGCGGGCGACCATGAAATTTCCGCATGTAAATGACTTGTTGTTCCCGGAGGAACAAAAGGTGCAGAAGACTATGTCAGTCTCTGCATGCTATCAAGCGTTCTGTCTTACAGATAGCAAAAGAATGTTTATACGGATAACCACTCGGGTATTTCCGCGTATCATCGGGCCCGCCGCCTCTGGATGATACAAGGGTGCAGAATGACCAAACTTGGTCTCTGCTTGTCATCGGGCCCGCCGCCTCTGGATGACAAAAGGGTGCGAATAACCGTAAGGTATCTCCGCGTATCATCGGGCCCGCCGCCTCTGGATGATACAAGGGTGCAGAATGACCAAACTTGGTCTCTGCTTGTCATCGGGCCCGCCGCCTCTGGATGACAAAAGGGTGCGGATAACCGTAAGGTATCTCCGCGTATCATCGGGCCCGCCGCCTCTGGATGATACAAGGGTGCAGAATGACCAAACTTGGTCTCTGCTTGTCATCGGGCCCGCCGCCTCTGGATGACAAAAGGGTGCGGATAACCGTAAGGTATCTCCGCGTATCATCGGGCCCGCCGCCTCTGGATGATACAAGGGTGCAGAATGACCAAACTTGGTCTCTGCTTGTCATCGGGCCCGCCGCCTCTGGATGACAAAAGGGTGCGGATAACCGTAAGGTATCTCCGCGTATCATCGGGCCCGCCGCCTCTGGATGATACAAGGGTGCAGAATGACCAAACTTGGTCTCTGCTTGTCATCGGGCCCGCCGCCTCTGGATGACAAAAGGGTGCGGATAACCGTAAGGTATCTCCGCGTATCATCGGGCCCGCCGCCTCTGGATGATACAAGGGTGCAGAATGACCAAACTTGGTCTCTGCTTGTCATCGGGCCCGCCGCCTCTGGATGACAAAAGGGTGCGAATAACCGTAAGGTATCTCCGCGTATCATCGGGCCCGCCGCCTCTGGATGATACAAGGGTGCAGAATGACCAAACTTGGTCTCTGCTTGTCATCGGGCCCGCCGCCTCTGGATGACAAAAGGGTGCGGATAACCGTAAGGTATCTCCGCGTATCATCGGGCCCGCCGCCTCTGGATGATACAAGGGTGCAGAATGACCAAACTTGGTCTCTGCTTGTCATCGGGCCCGCCGCCTCTGGATGACAAAAGGGTGCGGATAACCGTAAGGTATCTCCGCGTATCATCGGGCCCGCCGCCTCTGGATGATACAAGGGTGCAGAATGACCAAACTTGGTCTCTGCTTGTCATCGGGCCCGCCGCCTCTGGATGACAAAAGGGTGCGGATAACCGTAAGGTATCTCCGCGTATCATCGGGCCCGCCGCCTCTGGATGATACAAGGGTGCAGAATGACCAAACTTGGTCTCTGCTTGTCATCGGGCCCGCCGCCTCTGGATGACAAAAGGGTGCGGATAACCGTAAGGTATCTCCGCGTATCATCGGGCCCGCCGCCTCTGGATGATACAAGGGTGCAGAATGACCAAACTTGGTCTCTGCTTGTCATCGGGCCCGCCGCCTCTGGATGACAAAAGGGTGCGGATAACCGTAAGGTATCTCCGCGTATCATCGGGCCCGCCGCCTCTGGATGATACAAGGGTGCACGTCACATGACCTCAGGGTCAGTATGACAAAGATTATGGGGCGGCCGACAAAAGCAAAGCTCTTGCTCCTACGTATCCTCCAATGAGGAACTCAGACCTACGTAGTTCTGGATAACTTGTGAGACTTGAAAAGTCTCCATCGGAAAATGCTGACATCTCCGGAAAGGGCGCAGATGACCATATTGGTCTCTGCTCGTGAATCACACTTGGGGTCACTGAATGACGAGGTGCGGATAACCGTAAGGTGTCTCCGCGGGCTACCAGCTCTTGAGTCATGGCAACAAAAGGCGGTATGGTCGACAAAAGCGAGGCTCTTGCTCCTACGTATCCTCCAATGAGGAACTCAGACCTACGTAGTTCTGGATAACTTGTGAGACTTGAAAAAGTCTCGGTGTTTTCTCCACTAAAATGCAAACATGCTTTAGCAAAGAGACAAATATTCCAACTGATTTAGAGCAGCATATGCTTTTTTTGAGTGAAAAACAATGCGTCTACCGGGGAAGGAGAGTCTGCTGATGAAATCTCCCATAACCATAAATGAGATTTTGGATGTTAGCATTTCGTTTCTAAATGACCATTTAGAGGAAACACTGGGTTCGACAAAAATAGAAGAAATCCACTCAAAGTGTATCAATCTCGCACAGGTAAGTGTTTCATCCTAATTCCGAACCATAGATATGTCATGACTTGACTTTGCAAATTATTTCCTATCAAATCAAAAATTACATGCGTGATCATGGATCAATAGGGCTTCCCTTGGGAATGGGTTCTTTTGGTGGTTTCTTCTTTCGGCTTTTGTGTGTTTTTGGCTTTTGATTTTCCTGGCTTTTTCTTTTTCTGTTTTTTTGTTTAGTGCGGGGCGAGAAAAAAAAGGGTCGCTAGCGCACGGGATTTTGGTTGGTAATTAAAGGGAGAAGACCATTTTAGGTCGTGGTTTCCTTTCCTTCCTTTTTTTGTTCATTTGGTGACAATTCTGTATTGTTCAGATATTGTCCGGTCCAAAGACCTCTCTGCACATTTCTTCTGTTTTCTGTCGATCCTTGATCAGGAGCTTTCTTTCCTTCTTTTCTTTTTTTTTTTTCTTTCTTTCTCCCATTCTTTGATTGGGAATTTTCTTTCTTTTCTTTTTGCTTTCTCCCACTCTTTGATTGGGAATTTCCTTTCTTTTCTTTTTGCTTCCGAGGGTAAGGATTATGGTGAGTCAGGATTTTGGCTCAAGGTTTGTAGAATGGCTAGACATGATACATGTCGGGGTTTGGTTTGGCTCAAGGATAAAAGGGATGCCTCACATTATTTCCATGACACAAAATGCAAAAATGATGATTTGGAAACTTTATGCAAAACTGGTCCTGCATGCACCTATGCGGACACTCAAGTGTCAAATTTTTATGGTCATGTGATGCTAGGGCTCAGGATTCATTTCCTCTATTTTAATCAACCCAATGTTTCCAAAATATGTTCTTTTATCAATTTGTGCATTCATCCGAGTCCATTTCGGGCGTCCGGGGAAATTTCACAGCATTCACCCTTCAGGTGTACACATTTTTTCCGAAAACTAGTTATGATCAGTGAATTTTTCTCAAAGAAAAGTTGGAAGTCATCTCTTTTCAAAAGCATGTTGGTTTTTCAGCTAGACAACTTATTTTCTTTTTTCTCCTTCTTCTTTTTTTTCTTTTTTTTATTTGTTTATTTCTTTTTCTTGTTTGTTTTTTTTTTTTTCTTCTCTCTTTTTTTTTCATGAGGTATTTTGCTATCTAAACATGTGCATATTTTTGTGAGGTATTTTTGCTATATACATGCATATCCAAGGTATCTTGCTACCTAAACATACATATATATGTTTTGTAAGGTATTTTTGCTGTATACATGCATATCCAAGGTATCTTGCTACCTAAACATACATATATATATTTTGTGAGGTATCTTTTTGCTACATACATGCATATCTAAGGTATCTTGCTACCTAAACATACATATATATATTTTGTTAGGTATCTTTTTGCTACATACATGCATATCTAAGGTATCTTGCTACCTAAACATACATATATATATTTTGTGAAGTGTGTTTTTGTTTACATACATGCATATCTAAGGTATCTTTCTACCTAAACATACATATATATATTTTGTGAGGTATGACTACCTTCCGAGCTCGTGCTCGTTTTATTTAAATTCCTAGGATCATGAGCAACTAGGTGTGTCTTACTATGAAAAGTGATCAAATAACAAGCACAGATTCAAAAGGTACTAGGTTGCCTCCTAGTAGCGCTTCTTTAACGTCTTGAGCTGGACGCATGATGGCTTGTAGGTCACGGACCTAGTACTTTGCTTACCTTTGGCTTTGGATTTGGTCGCCTGCTGGTCGGCCATGTGTCGTAGGCAACGCTCTAACCTTTTTGCGGATGAGCTGAGGTTAACTCTAGAGGTGGTGGCGGTGTGTCTATTGCCCGCTACCGGCCATCCCAATGCTGCTGTGGTGTTTCGCCCTGCGCCTGCCTGGGGACGCAGTACTTCTTGATGAAAGCTCGATTAGTAGGGGGCCTGATGCCCTTGCTGGAGGTGACAGGTACTCTGTAGAACTGACAGAGACCCGTGATTAGAGCTTGACAACTCCAAGACCCTGTTGGACTTCTTCGGGTCCACTGAGTGTCTTGCAGGTGCAATCCCTGCAAACAATAGATGAAATCAGAAATCAGTTGAGCGATGTGCATACTTACCTATGATGACGTGACCTTGCCGGGGGGGTACGGGCACCCTGTAGGACTGATAGAGGCCCGTAACCAGAGCTGGAAACCCCAGGGCCCTGTTGGACTTTTCCGGGTCCACTGGGTGTCTTGTGGGTGCGATCCCTGCAAACAATAAATGGTATCAGAAATCAGTTGAACTATATGCATACTTACCCATGTCGGGACGACACAGACCAACCGATACTTTTGCAGGGGGAGATTGGCATTGCGGTCGTTGGGCAGAATGTTGCTAAGTAGCAATGTCCTCTATATCTGTGTAAGAGTGGTCATGTTGGTGCGCATGATCCGCACTCGTCTCTTTACAGCGGCACGGGTGAAATCTTGCCCCAGTATGCATAGTAGCAGTGTGATAGCCTCCCTCTCTAGTTGTGCTCGCACAGTTGGCGCTCCTCCAATATCAGGGGGTGGCCCAGGAACCGTTAAAAGGAAACTACTGGTCCCTTAACCGGGAGTGCAAGTCTCGGTTAAGCATTTAAGGACAGAGGACCTTAAATTATCTGAAGGTGTGGATATGGAGCCCACTGAAAGTGAGGACACGTAGTCCTCTAAAGGTGAGGGCGTGCAGCCCTTTCAAGGCGAGGATGTGTAGTCCTCTGGAGGTGAGGGCGTGCAGCCCTCTGCTGGTGAGGACGTGTAGTCCTCTCAAGGCGAGGACGTGTAGTCCTCTCAACGGTGAGGGTAACTAGTACCCAAGGTGAGGGCGTGTAGCCCTCTCAAGGCGAGGACATGCAGTCCTCTGATGGTGAGGGCGTGCAGCCCTCTGATGGTGAGGACGCGTAGTCCTCTCAAGGCGAGGACGTGTAGTCCTCTCAACGGTGAGGGTAACTAGTACCCAAGGTCCACCCTTATGAGAAAGCAAGAGATCGACTCATCGAGAGGGCCGGTCATCCCAAATCCACAAGATTTGGACATTAGATGTAGGAAATCTATGCAGTTAACATGATTTTTAGGGATGCAGATGCATGCAACCTTTGTCGTGAAATTTGGTAAATGCGGACTTCATTTGAAACAATGCAATGTAATGGAAAGTTGTACAATGTTCATGACATTCTTTCCCTATTCTGTGATTTTGATTTTGATTTAATTTTTTTGGAAAACACAGATTGACTGTCCTTTTGAAAGAGGTGATAATTCATGCAACCTCATCCTATCTTTTTGCAAATCTCTCCGGGAACTCCCTCAGAGTGTATGTTCTGTTTGATTTAGTCACTTGACCATTTTGGAGTGACGGGAATGGAGTCGTTTGATAATTAATCAATCTATTGAAATTCCAGGGCTTGTCTCCCTTTTTTTTTCTTGTTTAAAAACATCGACGGGTGTGAACTTTTGATTGGCCCCTATGTTCACTTGAGGCTCATGCACGGTGCCCCTCATTGCCCCAGTGTAAGGCTTTGAGGTACCAATCGTTGCCTTTCGTCATGACCTTGTAGGAGGGAACCTATTGGGTGAGAACTTCTAATCTGCCCCTAGGTTCGCTTGAGGTTTTTGTATGGTGCCTTTCGTTGCCCCAGTGTAGGGCTTAGAGGTACCAAGTGTTGTCTTGTTTTCACGACCTCGTAGTGAGGAAGAATGAAAGAAGCAGTTGATTCTTGCAAAAAGAATTTTCCAAGGACGAGAAATAGTTGAAGGATCTTTCAGTTGATGGATTAAGTCAAATGACTCCTATGTAGAAGCAAGATGTTTTGATGTCTTGATGATGCTAAAGGATCAAATGCTTCTAAGTTTTATTCAAGACAAGAATCCAAGAAAGTCAAGATATATGATCAAGTTTGATCTCTTAGAATCTTTAGGAAGAAGTTTCCAAATTGAAGAAGCAAAAGGTTTGACCAAAGAATTCTATCATTTCAAATTGAGATTTGCTCTCTGGTAATTGATTACCAATAGTTTGAAAATGTTTTAATTCAAATTTTTAAAACCTGTAATCGATTACATAAGTCTTGTAATTGATTACCAGAGGGGATTTTCAGAAAATAATTTCCAAGAGACATATCTATTCAAATGTTTTATGAATGGCCATTCAAATGTTTTAAAGAGAGTTTTCATTGCCCAAACAGTTTTACCCTCTCGAAAGATCAAGAGTTTTTCTGAACTGAAATGTCTTATCCTCTCAAAAAGATTCCTTGGTCAACCACTTGCTTATTCAATAAGGAATTTTTGATTGATCTTCATTTTACAATCTACCTCTTTTATGAGAGACCTCTTCTTCTCTTCTTCTTATTTCTGAAAAGGGATTAAGAGACCGTGGGTCTCTTGTTGTAGAGGATTCCTGAACACAAGGGAAGGGTTATCCCTGTATGCATTGTTAATCCGAAAAGAGAGATTGATAGTTCAATTGGGGAATAGTCTTTGCATCTTAATTCAATCCCCCTTTTTCTTAAGGTAACTGAGGCCATTTGTCCAACATCCTATTCTTGATAACTCACTTCTCTCTAAAAAGACAAAATGAGGTCACATGAACGTCTATATTTTTACTTGAAAACACAGTCAATCAAATGCCTTTTTATTTTTTATTTTGAAACTTATTTGTTTTGAACTTTGCTCGTTGTTTTACGGCACCCCCACCAACGTGCAAGATGAGTAATCTCTGATTGAACGGTCTTGGAAGTCAACACTCAGGAGCGCAGGTTGCTTGAGCAAACAGACCAATGGCTTACACTCACATTCCGGTGGAAGTTGAATAAGCAAAGATGTGTTCGTGAGAGGATGTCCATTTTATCTATATCATTTAACATTGTAACTGTGGTTTATGGCATAAAATTGGAAATCCTGATGAGTCATAACAACAGCTTCCAGAATTGCCCCATGTAGGGTGTTGCTTGTTAATGTTAGGATTCAACAAGCGATTCTCCTCAAATTTCAGCCAGCCCGTATCAATTAGACCTTGCACCTTACGCCTGAGGGTCATACAGTGCTCAATGGAATGCCCCAGGGCTCCCCTATGATATGCACATGTTGCGTTCGAGTCATATCCTCAGAAAAATGGGGGTTTGAGGGAACCTAGCAGGGGTTATGGCTACCATTGCGTTATCAAGTAGATATGGGAGCAAGTTAGCATATGACACCGGAATTTGGGGTGAATCCTACAGGCTTTTCGCTGCAAAATTCATTTCTTGGTTGGTGTTTTTTTTTGGTTTGTGCTAAAGGTGGTCTTCGTCATTGGAAGTGCGGTAGACAGACTTTGTGGTTGATTTAGGGATGGCCTTTGTGGATAACTGGGTGGTGGGTAAGGAGGAGGTTTGTTATTGGCTGAGTAATGACATTGTTGGGTTGGTGGGAAACTTGGCCGTATAGGAATGGCAGTCACAGCATGGGTTTCTCCCTCTTTCTCACCCTCTTCATTTGCCCCAGTTTTCTCAGTCGTCCTAGTAGGATGATCAAATTTGCCTCTTTTCGGATCCACTTCGATCTTTTTGCTGGCGAAGACCAAATCTGTAAAACTTGAAGGTGTGTAACCCACCATTTTTTTCATAGTAGAACACCGGTCACGTGTCTACTATCATTATGATAATCTCTTTCTCTGTTTTTGGGGGTGCTACTTGAGTTGCCAAGTCTCTCCATCTTTGGGCGTATTCTTTGAAAGATTCGTGCCCCCTTTTTGCACACTTTTTGTAGTTGCATCCTATTCAGAACCATATCAAAATTGTACTGATACTGCCTAACACAGGCAACCATTAGGTCCTTCCAAGAATGGACTCGGGAAGGTTCCAAGTTAGTGTACCAGGTAACAGCTACCCCAGTAAGACTTTCTTGGAAGGAATGTATCAGCAATTCCTCATCTTTTGCGTATTCCCCCATCTTCTGACAATACATCTTTAGATGGTTCTTGAGACAAGTAGTCCCCTTGTACTTGTCAAAGTCCAGCACCTTGAACTTGGGAATGACCATGTTTGGGTATTAGGAACAACTTTCCTAGGTTAGCAAAGGCATAATCTTCACCTCCTTCAATGGCCCTGAGCCTTTCTTCTAGATGATCCAACTTTCCCATTTCTGCCATAGCATGAGGGTTTTTACTTGTCGTGGAATGCAAGAGGTGTAGTTGTGGGTGATATTGAGGGCCTTCCAAAGGGTTTTGTAGGGGTATACCACCAACTGCTTGCCCTTCCGTGGCATATCCGAGCCAAGGCTCGAAGTCGGCTAGATTGTGATGGGGAATTTCATGGGTCTCTTCCACGGTTTAAAAGACATGTGCATGATCAGTTTGGGGTTGCTGGCTTTCAATGGGTATAGGAGTGGAGTTATTGACATTCTTATTGGGAGTGTACGCCACATTGGGTGGCGTATAGTTGAGAGGCAAGCCATATGACGGGAAGGCGTGCTCGTTTTGAATCTGCACATCATGGGGGCCGCCCGTACTTCCTAAATCTTTGCCTACCATATCTGAGGTTGGATGATTCATTTGCTTGATGCCGGATGCGGACATCAGGTTCACCTTAGCAACAACGCTGGTAGCGGCAATTGCAACCGCATTGGCTTCCATTATCTTCTTCACGCTCATCATGGCCTCCATCATTGTGGTCATTTTCTCTTTAATGGCCTCCATGTCGGCCTTCATCTTCTCTTGTATCTCCTCTACTTCACCCATTACTCTAGCTCTAGCACAAGTTCGGTGAGGACGTCGTAAAGCATGTTTTTTTTTCTTTTTGATAACAATGATTAAGATCATTTTTATTTTATTTTATTTATTTTTTTAAGGAAAGAATGCAATGAGCAATGCAACCAATGAAAAGCATGGATGTATGCGAATGATGTACAGTTAAAGTATTGCGAATTTTTACGCAGGATATGTGGTTGAATCAATTTAGATTTTCAACATGGTCCATGACATCTTTGTCAAGGTGAAACTGGAAGTAACAAGGACATTAATAATCCTAAATATGTTTGGCAGTAGACGAAGCAGTGATGTGACTCGATTCGTCTTTTGCCCCAATTTTGCAAGACGGTTACTTCCATATTTCAACTTGACTTGATGAACCTTTTTGTAAAAGCATGAGCTTGGTTCAACCCTATAATCCAAGGAATGGCAATTCTGATCGCCAATACTTCAACAACATTTCATAGGGATGAATGACTCGGGCATACTTTAAGCTTATGCACGGAAAATGTAATTATGAAATTGAGATGCCCGAAGAAACACCATTTCCTAGTTAACCATGCATTAGGTACCATGTTCAATTATTTTGTTTTTAAGTGAAATGGGTTTATGATCCCAACATGGTTGGCTCATGGTGCCTAACACATGAAACTAAGAATGTAGTGTGAAGTTTCACGCTTCCCCCTTTTTTGTTTTTGTTTTTTAGAGGAAAACGCAAGTATGAGCAAACATGAAAACAAATGGTATGCAATTTTGCAGATCAAAAAGTTTGTTGAACGCATATGCATGATGATGCCATGACTCATGCAAAATGTGAGGCTGGAATATGATAACGGACAAATGCAGGATATGTCCATTATGATGTTATGAAGAGATGCTTATGCGATGCATGATATGAATACATTTTACGGACACGAGAGCCCGGAAAATTATCTCTTCTTACTTGCACATTTGGGGGCGCAGTGCCCCATGTGTACAATTAAGAAGGTGATATGGACCTTCCGGCTTCCCGTGACAAAGGACGAGACCAACATACAATGCATGCTAGAGATAAAATGCGGGAGTGACTTGATTCGCACTGATTTTTGGAGTAAAAACGTGGGATAAACTCATTTTATTCAAAAAGTTATAACTAGTCAAGATCTGAGCGACAATACAAACTTCCTAGCGGTTTCTAATCATATGGTCCATTAAGTCTATCATCTGTTGACAATAGCTGAGAAGTCTGTGGATCTTCTTGGGGGCGGAGTAGGTGTCCGCCATTGCTTTGGCCTTGGCTAGCAATCGGGGAAGTTCTTGACTCCTGTTCAAAGTAAGAGTAAATCGGTCCGTCCACATTGTTGCCTCTTGGTGCCATGAATCAATTACCCTCTCCCTTGCTTCGCTTTCTGCTGATATCTTGGCGTACTCATCCTCTAGCCTTTGCTCGTGAGTCGCCGCTAGATTTAGCTTCTCTTTGCACTCATCGATGACGGCCCACATATTCCCTTCAGTCTCGCTTAACTGTTGGGACAAATTTCTTTTCGACCTAAGGTAAGCCTTTAGCTCGTCCTTCAAGATCATGCCTTTAACCCGTGATGATTCCTTTCACCTCTTCGGAGCTTGAGCTTACTATTGCTGCCCTATAAAGCCCCTCAAAACTTTGCTGGCACGTGTTCTTCCTTTCGGGCCTTCTTGGTTTCTCATTCCAAGGCTTCATCGGTGGCCATATTAACGTCCCTTAGTTCATCATACTCTCTTCAGACTTTGATGGCTATGGACTTGAACTTCTCTTTGACTACCCGGGCTCTTTCAAGCTTTGCCTTTAGCGCTTGCACCTCATTGTCTCTCACAGTCTTTAGATTTGGGAGCCAATCCAGTCCTTGTGTTCGGACTCTCAGCCACTTATGATAGCCGCCGATGATCCCATTACTGCTTCCCCTAAGCTCTCTGTCCTTTCTTCACGCCGCATCCCATGCCTTGCGAACTCCTTGGAGTACCCTCGCGTTGTGGTCACTGAAACCTCGTGCGATGAAAGGCATGATGCTTTCGTCTGATGGCACTCCTCTCATGGGACATCCTTCGCATGAAGATAGAATCCTGATTCTTCCTTCCTTCTAGCGAGGGAACCATTTAACAGACGCCCCTCCATGCTAGCCAAGAGTTGGTGCACAACAAACAATTCTTGCGCCGCTCTTTTCACATCCCCGGTCGAACGTGTCATACATGGCCAAAATGGCGACGACCGGGCTTTCCTTGCCATGATGAAAGGCGAGGAAAGCGTCAATCGCTGCTAGGTCCACTAACCCTTCCATATTCGGAAAAAGGACAACTCCAAAGATAAAAAACGCCAAGATGTCAATAAAAGAAAGCCCATTCGCCTTGATTTTCCAAGGTCTTTGCCCTTTCCTCCAAACACTTCCTTGGTACTCCGACTACTCCATTTCTGTTTTGCTTTACACGGTCCAACTCTTGTGCTGAGATTTTCACTACCTTGGCAACTCTTGTCGTGGAGGGATAGAACCCAGAGAAAAGATATGGCTTCCTTCCTCCCAGTGGGCATCCCCGGATTTCTTCAAACTCTTTCACAGTCGGCACTAGCTGGAAGTCCTCAAATGTGAAGCACCTTAGGGGCTGGTCATAATACTGGGAAAGGGATGCAATCGATTCCATGGAGACTTTTACCCTAGCCAGGTCCCAAATCTTACCATAGGCTTGCGGAAGGCTTGCCGTTGAAGTTGACCCATTAATTGCCCAACCTCTCGTAAACTAGTGACCTCTAAGCTCTTGATTTTGACTTGATAGAACCTCTTTTTAAACGAAGGCTTTTGACTTGATCCCATGTTTTACTAAAGTGAAATAAAATCTAGTGCGAATCAAAACTCCGACATCTATCATGGGTGGAATGGATGAATGCATGAAGAAATGCATATGACACAGATGCAATTTACGAATATGGGAGCCCGAGAAACTGTCTCCTTCTTAGATACAACGTCTAGGGGTAGCAAAGTGCCCCAACGTATGTATTTAAAACGGTGACACGGACCCTTCGTTGGTTTGCTAAAGTGAGGGGATCAAAGATGAAACCTACGCATGATGCATATGCGAAAGGCACAACACGGGGATGTACATAGTACGACAATATTCACAAACAAATATAAGCAAAACGGGTATATGATATTTATGCATGGCAGTGTGAAAAATGGCACGCAACGTGTTTGCTCCGTGCCTCTATTTAAGGGACCTATAAGGGAGAGAGCTAACTAGGCTTTTAGTAATAACCCCCAAGGTAGTCATATCTCTCTTGATGTTTTCTAGAGGTATCATCCCCTTCGAAGAACATATTGCAGCAGTAGGGACTACTAGGAACAATATGTTTTCAAAGAGAAAAACTCTAGATGAGGGTTCACTGTAATCAAGCAAGTCGGAGACCTAGCATGATCACAGATTCACCTCCACTCCTTATGCTCCCATGAACCCGGGTATAGGGCCCTTTTCACTCACAGTGTGTGCCAATAGTGTTGGTGTTTGTGTGCATCAAATGAATAAATATTTACCTCATGCATATATTCTAAAACACACTAAAAGCAACAAATAGTTTATATACACAAGAACATAAAACAAATAAAGGGAAACCAACAAAGGAGAAAGTCATGATAAAACATTGCACAAGATTAAATGGCCTAACTCTCTAAAAAACAGTCCCCAGTGGAGTCGCCAATTGTCGCAACCTACCCTTCGGCGGGAGGGCGACGCGAGACTCGCGGGATGCGTGTTCCACGAAAGGAATACGCGCGGAGTCGCCACCAACGTTTATTTGAGGAAAACGTCGGAAAAACCGGAAAAGACGCGATCTACGAACTTTTTAGTGAAAGGTTCGGGAGTTGTATTTACGTACGGGGAAGGTATTAGCACCCCACACGTCCGCCCCAAGGGACGGCAGCCTTTAATCGAATGTGCAATCATGATTTTGATTTTTATGTTCCCTTTTATGTTCTTATATCCTTTATACCCTTTATATTTTTTCCTTTTTTGTGGTCGACAAGGGTGTTTCCCTTTGCTCCTACGTATTCCTCAATTGCGATGAGGAAATCAGACCTACGTAGTTCTTTTTTATCAAGTGATTCTTTTTTACTTAAGTGGTGATCATTTTAAGGCGTTGGACCTTAAGAATGATCCATTTTACTTAGTGAGAAATTGAGATGACAAACTTCAAAAGCCTATTTTTGTGGACGAGCTTGACTAGGCGAATTGATTTTAGCCTTTAGTTTCACTTTAGTTATTAATCAATTCGATTAAGAATGAGAAATCCCAAAGAGAAAACGTCCGATTGATTTTCCGCTTTATTTTACTAAAAAGATATTTTTTGATTTATTATATTATTTTTACCTCTTTTTGATTTCCAACGTGGTTACGGCACGACCGAACGGTCGGAATTTATTTTAACCGAAGTTAATGGATAATACAATTCAAACGTTCGGTGGAAATTTATTTTATTTTTAAGTTAAGCGAGAAATGACTTAAGTAAAATGGCTTAAGCACGTCAACAGGGGGTATAAAAAGTAAACAAAACGAGAATAAAAATGCACGAAACACAATGTGGGCCACTACGGGCACATAGAATGAATCGAAAAGCTTGGTTCGAGGTACTTACCCGTTGAAGATCGAAGAACGATGAAGAACGAATGAAGAACGTCAAAGAACGGTTGAAACCTTTGCGAGATTCCTCACGGAAAACGTTACGGAAACGTTTCGGAAGCGCCTCGGCTTAGATTTTCTTCACGGAAACGATTTTTCCAAGCAAATTCGAAAGAGAGAGAAGTGCCAAAGGGGCTGAACCCTTTTCTTCTTCACTTCCTCCCCTATTTATAGCAAAATAGGAGAGGTGGTTGCCGCCCAGCTCGCCCAGGCGAGCTCAGCTCGCCCAGGCGAGCAGGGTTGCTTCCTCCAGAAGCAACCGCCTTCTGGAGGAATATTCCAGAGGGCCCAAGTGGGCCTGGGTGCTATTTGCACCCCCATTTTTACTAAGTACACCCCCCTCTGCTGTTTTTTGGTAATTCTTTTTTCGTAAAGTTACGGAAACTTACGAATTTCGTAACGATACTTGTTTTCTTTCCGTAATGTTACGGAACCTTGCGGATTACATAATCATCCCCTTTTCGACTTACGGAATGTTACGGAACCTCACTTAATTATGCAACGATGCTTCCATTTGATTTCCGGTGTGTCACGGAAACTTACGGATTTGTGCATCAATATTTTTTTGGTTTTTCGGCATGTCCTGGAATTTCACAAATTGCCTAATGATGGGTGCCAAGCACCTCACGAGGACCAAAGAATGGTCGCACGTCATCGAGCAAAGGTCCCCGGACGAAATTAGGGTATGACAGTCACGATGGCATGACCTTGCTGGGGGAACGAGCACCCGTAGGATTGACAGAGGCCCGTAACTAGAGCTGGAAACCCCAGGGCCCTGTTGGACTTCTTCGGGTCCACTGGGTGTCTTGTGGGCGCGATCCCTGCAAACAATAGATGACATCAGAAATCAATTGAGTCATGTGCATACTTACCTATGTCATGACGGCACAGACCAACTGATACATCTGCAGGGGGAGATTGGCATTGTGGTCGTTGGGCAGAATGTTGCTAAATAGCAACGTCATCCACGTAAGGGTGGTCATGTTGGTGCGCATGGTCCGCACTCGTCTTTTTGCAGTGGCACGAGGGAAATCTTGCCCCAGTATGCATAGTAGATGCGTGATAGCCTCCCTCTCTAGATGTGCTCGCACAGTTGGTCTCCCTCCAATATCAGGGGGTGGCCCAGGAACTGATAAAAGGAAACTACTGGCCCCTTAACCGGGAGCGCAAGTCTCGGTTAAGCATCTAAGGGCAAAGGACCATATACTCTTCTATGGTGTGGATATGGAGCACACTGAAAATGAGGACGCGTAGCCCTCTAAAGGCGAGGGCGTGCAGCCCTCTGCAGGTGAGGATGTGCAGTCCTCTAATGGCAAGGACATACAGTCCTCTAAAGGTGTTAGGTACTAGTACCCAAGGGTCCACCTTTATGAGAAAGCAAGAGATCGACTCATCGAGAGGGCCGGTCATCCAAAAAGATTGGACACGAGATGTAGGAAATCTATGCAATTAACATGATTTTTAGGGATGCAGATGCATGCAACCTTTGTTGTGAAACTTGGTAACGCTGACCTCATATGAAACAATGCAATGCAATGGAAAGTTGTACAATGTTCATGACATTCTTTCCCTATTTTGTGATTTTGATTTTGATTTAATCTTTTTGGAAAACACAGATTGATTGTCCTTTTGAAAAAAGTGATAATTCATTGTATGTTCTGTTTGATTTAGTCACTTGACCATTTTGGAGTGATAGGAATGGAGTCGTTTGACGTTTAATCAATCTATTGAAATTCCAGGGCTTGTCCCCCCCTTTTTTTCTTGTTTAAAAACATCGACGGGTGAGAACTTTTGATCTGCCCCTATGTTCACTTGAGGCTCATGCATGATGCCCCTCATTGCCCCAGTGTAAGGCTTTGAGGTACCAAATGTTATCTTTCGTCATGACCTTGTAGCTGGGAACCTATTGGGTGAAAACTTCTAATCTGCCCCTAGGTTCGCTTGAGGTTTTTGCATGGTGCCTTTCGTTGCCCCAGTGTAAGGCTTTGAGGTTCAATCGTTGTCTTTCATCATGACCTTGTAACAAGGAACCTATTGGGTGTGAACTTCTAATCTGCCCCTAGGTTCGTTTGAGGTTTATGCATGGTGCCTCATTGCCCCAGTGTAGGGCTTAGAGGTACCAATTGTTGTCTTGTTTTCACAACCTCGTAGTGAGGTAGAATGAAAGAAGCAGTTGATTCTTGCAAAAAGAATTTTCCAAGGACGAGAAATAGTTGAAGGATTTTTCAGTTGTTGGATTAAGCCAAATGACTCCTATGTAGAAGCAAGATGTTTGGATGTCTTGATAATGCCAAAGGATCAAGTGCTTCTAAGTTTTATTCAAGACAAGAATCCAAGAAAAATCAAGATACATAATCAAGTTGATCTCTAGAATCTTTAGGAAGAAGTTTCCAAACAAAAGGTTTGACCAAAGAATTCTATCATTTCAAATTGAGATTTGCTCTCTGGTAATCGATTACCAGTAGTTGAAAATGTTTTAATTCAAATTTTTAAAACCTGTAATCGATTACATAAGTCTTGTAATTGATTACAAGAGGGGATTTTCAGAAAACAAATTTCCAAGAGACATATCTATTCAAATGTTTTATGAATGGCCATTCAAATTTTTTAAAGAGAGTTTTCATTGCCCAAACAGTTTTATCCTCTCGAAAGATCAAGAGTTTTTCTGAACTGAAATGTCTTATCCTCTCAAAAAGATTCCTTGGTCAACCACTTGCATATTCAATAAGGAATTTTGATTGATCTTCGTTGTACATTCTATCTCTTTTAAGAAAGATTTCTTCTTCTCTTCTTCTTATTTCTGAAAAGGGATTAAGAGACCGTGGGTCTCTTGTTGTAAAGGATTCCTGAACACAAGGGAAGGGTTGTCCCTGTGTGGTTCAGACTTTGTAAAAGGAGTTTTACAAAGAGAGTGGAAAATCTCAAGTGGGTTGCTTGTAGGCACGGGAAGTGGCCGAACCAGTATAAATCAAGTTTGCATTCCTCTCTTCCCTTAAACTTCTTTTATTAATTGCTATTTATCTTTTGCTTTAAAGCAGTTTATTTTGAATTGTCTTTTGAGTAATTCATGTTAAGGGTGCATTGTTAATCCAAAAAGAGAGAGTGAAAGTTTAATTGGGAAATAGTCTTCGTATCTTAATTCAACCCCCCTTTCTCAAGATAACTGAGGCCATTTGTCCAACATCCTATTCTTGATAACTCACTTCTCTCTAAAAAGACAAACTTTCCGGAATGATAAAATGAGGTCACATGAACGAACGTCTTGAAAAGGCAGTCAATCAAATGCTCTTTTTTTTCTTTTTCTTTTTGAACCTTTTTTTTTATTTTGAAACTTATTTGTTTTGAACTTTACTCGTTGTTTTACAGCACCCCCACCAACGTGCAAGACAAGTAATCTCTGATTGAACGGTCTTGGAAGTCCAAACTCAGGAGCACAGGTCGCTTGAGCAAACAGACCAATGGCTTGCACTTGAAAATTATGATGAGTCATTAGAGACATCTAACAACAGCTTTCAAAATTGCCCCATGTGTGACATCTCTTGTCAATGTCGGTATTTACCTTGCACCTTACGCTTCAGGCCCCTACAATGCTCAATGGAATGCCCCGGGGCTTCTCCATGACAAACACACGTTGCGTTCGAGTCGTATTCTTAGAGAAAAGGAGGTTGACAAACCTTGGTTGGGGTTATGGCTACCATTGAATTATCAAGTAGATATGGGAGCAAGTCAGCATAGGATACTGGAATTGGGGTGAATTCTATAGGCTTTCTCGCTGCAAAATTCATTTCTTGGTTGATGTTTCTGGTTTGTGCTAAAGGTGGTGTTTGTCATTGGAAGTGCGGTAGGTAGGCTTTGTGGTTGATTTTAGGGATGGCCTTTATGGATAACTGGGCGGTGGGTAAGGAGAAGGTTTGTTATTGGCTGAGTAATGACATTGTTGGGTTGGTGGGAAACTTGGCTGTATAGGAATGGCAGTCACAACACGGGCTTCTCCTTCATCCTCACCCTCTTCATTTGCCCCAATTTTCTCATTCGTCCAAGCAGGATGACTAAATTTGCCTATTTTCAGACCCACATCGATCCTTTCACTGGCAAAGACCAAATCCGCAAAACTTTGAAGGTGCGTAGCCCACCATTTTCCATAGTAGAATACTGGTAATGTGTCTACTATCATTGTCATCGTTTTTTCGTCATTGAGGTGCCACTTGAGCTGCCAGGTTCTCCACCTTTGGGCGTATTCTTTGAAAGATCCATGCCCCTTTTTTTTTTGCACATGTTTTGTAGTTGCATCCTATCCGAAGCCATTATACCGACACTGCCTAACGAAGGCAACCATTAGGTCCTCCCAAGAATGGACTCGGGAAGATTCCAAGTTAGTGTACCAGGCAACAACTACCCCAGTAAGACTTTCTTGGAAGGAATGTATCAACAATTCCTCATCTTTTGCGTATGCCCCCATCTTCCGACAATACATTTTTAGATGGTTCTTGGGGCAAGTAATCCCCTGGTACTTGTCAAAGTCCAACACCTTGAACTTGAGAGGGGTGATGATATTGGGTGCTAGGAACAACTCTTCTAGGTTAGCAAAAGGCATAATCTTCACCTCCTTCAATGGCCCTGAGCCTTTCCTCTAGACGATCCAGCTTTTCCATTTCTGCCATAGCATGAGGGTTTTTACTTGTCGTGGAATGCAAGAGGTGTAGTTGTGGGTGATACTGAGGGCCCTCCAAAGGGTTTTGTAGGGGTATACCACCAACTGCTTGCCCTTCAGTGGCATATCCGAGGCAAGGCTCGAAGTCAGCTAGATTGTGGTGGGGAATTTCATGTGTCTCCCCCACGGTTTAAGAGACATGTGCATGATCAGTTTGGGGTTGTTGGCTCTCAATGGGTATAGGAGTGGAGTTATTGACATTCTTATTGGGAGTGTACGCCACATTGGGTGGCGTATAGTTGAGAGGCAAGCCATATGGCGGGAAGGCGTGCTCGTTTTGAATTTGCACATCATGGGGGCCGCCCGTACTTCCCAAATCTTTGCCTACCATATCTGAGGTTCGATGATTCATTTGGTTGATGCCGGATGGGGACACCAGGTTCACCTTAGCAACAACACTGGTAGGGGCAATTGCAACCGCATTGGCTTCCATTATCTTCTTCACGCTCATCATGGCCTCCATCATTGCGGCCATTTGCTCTTTCATGGCCTCCATGTCGGCCTCCATCTACTCTTGTACCTCCTCCGCTTTACCCATTACTCTAGCTCTAGCACAGGTTCGGTGAGGGCACCGTAAAGCATGCTTTTTTTCTTTTTTATAACAATGATTAGGTTCTCTTTTTCTTTTCAAGGAAAGAATGCAATGAGCAATGCAACCAATGAACAACATGGATGAATGCGAATGATGCACAATTGAAGTATTGCGAATTTTTACACAGGATATGGGGTTGAATCAATTTAGATTTTCAACATGGTCCATGACATCTCCGTCGAGGTGAAACTGGAAGTAACAGGGACATCGACAGCCCTAAATGTGTTTGGCAGTAGACGAAGGAGCGATGTAACACGATCCATCTTTTGCCCCAATTTTTTGCAAGATGGTTACTTCCATACTTCAACTTGACTCGATGAACCTTTTCGTAAAAGCACGAGCTTGGTTCAACCCCATGACCCAGAGATTGGCAATTTTGATCACCAATACTTCAACAACATTTCATAGGGATGAAAGACTCGAGAATACGCATGCTATGCATGGAAAATGTAATTATGAGATTGAGATGCCCGAAGAGACATCCTTAACCACGCATTAGGTACCATGCTCAATCATTTTGTTTTGTTGTTTGTGTTTTTTTTTAATTTTAGAAATGGGTTTATGATCCCAACATGGTTGGCTCATGGTACCTAACACATGCAACTAAGAATGCATCATGAATTTTCATGCTTCCCTTTTTTTTTTGTTTTTGTTTTGTAGAGGAAAATACAAGGATCATGTATGAGCAAACATGTAGAACAAAAAGTATGTTGAACGCATATGCATGATGATGCAATGACTCATGCAAAATGGGAATGTGATAACGGACAAATGCAGGAACGATATGTTCATTATGATGCTAAAGAGATGTTTATGCGGTGCATGATATGAATGCATTTACGGATACGAGAGCCCGGAAAATTATCTCTCCTTATTGCGCATTTGGGGGGCGCAGTGCCCCATGTGTGCAGTTAAGAAGACGATATGGATCTTCCGGCTTCCCATGACAAAAGACGAGACCCACATACAACGCATGTGTGACGGTATGATGCAGATGCGCATGCATGAAACGGAAAGAAAACAACACAAAGGGGTAATTCGCACATACGAGACTGCAGAGATCAAACTTTAATGCTACGTTTTGGGCATGATGGCGCTTCAACGTAGTATTAAAAAGGTTACGTATTACTCTAAAGAAACCAAACATCACTAGCAAAACTATAAACTAGTGCTATTTACCAAAAATGCATGAGAACCAATGGCACGGAGCGTGTTTGCTTTTTGCCCCTATTTGGGAACCTATAGGATAATATCTAGGGGTCTCTAATAACTACTCCCCAACAATTCATAACTCACACGGCTGTTTTCTAGAGGTATCATCACTCAAGATAATAATATTGTGGCGGTATGGAATACCAGCGACAACACATTATAAAGAGAGAAAGCTTTAGACGAGGTTTCACTATTATCAAGCAAGTCGGAGACCTAGCATGATGATATATTCACCTCCACTCCTTAAATTCCCATGAACCCGGGTATAGGGCCCCTTTTTTACTCAAACCCGTGGGTGCTTAGAATGCAGTGTAAAGAATGCAAAATAGACAACAATTATTTACATTTTACACAGTTCAACAAATGCACACACGAAGTTTCACAAATCCACAATTCCTTAAAATAGGCCTAACTCACAAAAATAGTCCCCAGTGGAGACGCCAACTGTCGCAACATGCCCTTTTGCGGGCAAGCGAGGCGAGGCTCACGGGTGCGCTTTCCAAAGGAGGAAAGATGCGTGGAGTCGCCACCAACATTTATTTGTGGAAAACGTCGAAAAAACCGAAGGAAACCAGTCAAAATGAAAATTCTAAGTTTGAGAGTTGTATTTACGCTTGAGGAAGGTATTAGCACCTCTCACGTTTGTCTCAAAGGACAACAGCCTATTTTTTAGAATTGTGGAAATTGTGTTACCTTAACTTTATTTCTTTTTTATTTTTTGAGGTCGAAAAAAGCGGGGCTCTTGCTCCTACGTACCCTCCATCAAAGAGGAAATCAGACCTACGTAGTTCTTCCTTATGCGTGAATCAAGTGATTCTTTTTACTTGAAAGGTGATCATTTTAAGGCGTTGGACCTTAAAAATGATCCATTTTACTTGGTAAGAAACTAAAATGATAAACTTTCAAAACCGTATTTTTTGTGGACGAGCTTGACTAGGCGAGTTGATTTTAGCCTTAGTTTCACTTTAGTTATTAGTCAATTCAATTAAGAATGAGAAATCCCAAAGAGAAAACGTCCGATTGATTTTTCGCTTTATTTTACTAAAAGGTATTTTTTGATTATTATATTATTATTTTACCTCTTTTTGATTTCCAACGTGGTTACGGCACGACCGAACAATCGAATTCTTTTTAACAGAAATTAACGGATGATACAATTCAAATGATCGGTGGAAATTTATTTTATTTTTAGATTAGGCGAGAAACAACTTAAATAAATGACTGAAGCACGTCAAAGGGGTATAGAAAGCGAATGAAAATGAGAATAAAAATACATGAAACAAAATGTGGACCACCACGGGTACATAGAATGAATTGAAAAGCTCGGTTTGAGGTACTTACCCGTTGAAGACTGAAGAAAACGAAGAACGAATGGTGAATGCTGAAGAACGGTCGAGAATCTTCGCGTAATTACTCACGGAAACGTTACGGAAGCGCCTCGGCTTGGATTTTCTTCACGGAAACAATTTTTTTCAACCAAAACAGCTGAAATACCTCACCAAGGGCATTGTGGATCCTTAGAACAGCCCCCTTCAGCCTATTTATAGGAAAAAGGGGGAGGAGGTTGCCGCCCAGGCGTAGAAGCAACCCAGCTCCAAAAAAACATTCTGGAAGGCCCAATTCAAATTTTCAAAATTTCAAAATTTCGAAATTGCTACTTGCACCCCCCAATTTTGATAAGTTCACCCCCCTTCTTTCGTAATTTACGGGAAAGTTACGAAAGCCTTACAGAAGCATATAGGACTTGATCTTCTTCATTTTTTCTCTTCCCTCTCACCCGTATTAAGTTAAATATTCTTATTTAGGGTTATGAGAATTTTACGGAAGCATTACGGGTGTCCCGGAAGCCTCGGAATCCCATTTTTCAACAAAATGGGGGGTGTGGTGGCCACCTAGCTCGTCCAGGCGAGCTAAGTTGCTTCGACCTTAAGCATGAAATTGCCCAGAAACCTCTAGAAGGGCCCAGATTCGAAAATTACTATTTGCACCCCCATTTTACTAAATACACCCCCTTTTACCTTTTTTTGGTAATTCTTTTTCCGTAACGTTACGAAACTTTATGAATTTCGTAACGATACTTATTTTCCTTCCGCAAGGTTACGAATCTTCACGGATTATGTATTTACTCTTTTTTAGCTTTCGAAGAAGTTACGAAATCTCACGGATTGCGAAAAACACCTCCTTTCGATTTCCGTCACATTACGGAATTTTCACGGATCGCGTAAGCCTGCTTCCTTTTGATTTTCGTCACGTCTCAGGACTTCACATATTGTGCAACAAAGGGTGCCAAGTATCTCGAAGCGGCCAATCAAAGGTTGTATTTCATCAAATAATAATCCCTAGAAGAAATTAGGGTATGACACCTTTCATGTCATTACAATTGCCTGTTTATCCTGAATTGGTTAAAGCCTTTTATTGTAATCTTGAAATTCAGGACAACACTTTAATTTCTGAGGTTTTTGGGATAAAAATGGTCATTGACCAATCCCTTTTCCATGACTTAACCCAATTGTCAAGTGACGGTGTACCATTTGAAGGTACACTGAATGACGATTGGAAGTTTGATTTTTCTGCACATGATGCCTTCTTGCCGGTTCATTGGCTTTTGAAAGCCGCATCCTACATTATCTGATTGTGTGGATTTTGCTTCCACGATCTTCCAATCTTGCCCAAGTTTCTGAGGAAGATCTTGTTATCATGTGGGCCTTTCATACCGGCCATCAACTTGACTGGGCACATCTTGTAAGATATCGCATGCATAAGGCATTGCGATTAAATGCACCTTTGCCATATCCACATCTTGTCACACTCTTTTTCCGCCATTTTCAAATTCCTCTTGATTCTGAACCTTATGTTCCAATCAAGAGATCTTTTTTAATTGGTGCTGCTGTGATTGCTTCTTTTGGTTACCGCAAAGAGCATGATGGCTCTTGGGTGAAAAAGGGCGCTCAACCCACTGATGAAGAAGGCAACCTACCAGTTGAAGATAATTCCACTCTTCTTCGAAGGCTTATGGACAAGTTTGATGGACTTCAGACTTTTGTTGGTGACAAGTTTGATGCCATGGAATTGCAAGTCGACATGCGACTCGATGCCATGGAATCAAGGATCACCAAAGTTGAAGAAGATGTCTCCTTCATCCGTACTTGCTTTGATCCACCACCACCGCCTCCATCATCGTCTTAGCTTAAGTATTATGACTAAGTATTATTAGTACTTTGGTTTATCGCCGTGTATTTGGCTTATTATTGCTTAGTTATCGTAATCTTGCACTTATATTATATTTCTTGACTTTGATTTGGTTGGTTATGACAATGTCTGGATTTATTTTGGTTTATTGATTGGCTCTATTTGGATATTGATTATGTTGCTTAGTTCTTTTTGATGTTGCCAAAGGGGGAGAGAACTTGAGAGAAGAACTTGGGTTAGAAATCAATTATCAATTAGAAATTTATCATTAAGTAAAGTTAGGCATACATGCCAAAAGATAGGGGGAGTAAGGGTTGTGTGAACGTGCTATCATCTTGTATATAGCTTGTCTTGATTTCAGGGATTGTCATCATAAAAAAGGGGGAGATTGTAGACAAAGGATCAAGCTGAATGTTTTGATGATGCCAAAGTTTCACATGCGTCTCAAAGTCTCAAAGCTTTATTCAAGACAAAGAAATTCAAGATATTGAAGATGGATGATCAAGACAGTCTCTAGAGTCTTAGAAAGGGTATATTAAATAGGAAGGGAATTCCAATTGAAGTAGCAAAAGGTTTGGCCAAGAATTTTAAGTTAAAAAGTCTTTTTCAACAAATTTACTCTTTGGTAATCGATTACCAGAGGATGTAATCGATTACCAGTGGCCAAAACTGATTTACAACAGCTATTAAAATTTGAATTCAAAGTTTGCACTGTGTAATCGATTACACATATATAGTAATCGATTACCAGCAATTTCTGAACGTTTTAATTCAAATTTTAAAGCTTGTAATCGATTACACACATACTGTAATCGATTACCAGAAGAGTTTTTCAGAAAACATTCTCAACAGTCACATCTTTTTGTGTGGTTCTTGAATGGCTATCATAGGCCTATATATATGTGACTTGAGACACGAATTTGACAAGAGTTTTTCAGAACAAATAGGTCTTATCCTCTTATAAAGAGAAATCATTTTATCCTCTTACAAATTCCTTGGCCAAATTACTTGTGATTCAATAAGGAATTATTTGAGTGCTCAAATTGTTCAATCTATCTCTTTTAAGAGAGATTTCTTCTATTCTTCTTCCTCATTTTGAAAAGGGATTAAGAGACCGAGGGTCTCTTGTTGTGAAAGAATTCTAAACACAAAGGAAGGGTTGTCCTTGTGTGTTTAGAACTTGTAAAAGGAATTTACAAGATAGTGGAACTCTCAAGCAGGTTGCTTGGGGACTGGACGTAGGCACAAGGGTGTGGCCGAACCAGTATAAATCTGAGTTTGCATTTTCTCTTCCCTTAAACTCCTTTATTTATTATTGTTTTATATTCATATTCAAATTGTTCTATTTGAATCAATATTTAAGAAATTCATTATTAAGGGAATTTATAACTTGAAAAGAAAGTTAAATAGAATTTTTAATTGGGGAAATAAGTTGTAATATCTTAATTCAACCCCCTTTCTTAAGATATCTGAGGCCACTTGTCCAACAGGAGAGTTTGCGCATATTCAACTTCCTTGTTTCTCCTCATGTAAACCTTTCTTTTCCAAATTCGGTCACAATCAATGAGTCTGTTTGCTATTTCCTTACAAGAATTATCATGTTGTGGCATTAAGGTTAATTCTTATTTATTCCTAGTATCCAAAGATTGTTTGTTATTATTTTGCTTTGAATATGTAGCCTTGGATTCAACAAGGACCTCACTCATTATGAGAGTGGGTTCAACTAATGAATCTTGGCTTTTTTGTTTCGGTGCAACAATGCAAGTTTCAGAATCTCGTGAAATAAGGACATTATAATCTTCCTTTGATCTTCCTCCTGAAGATGAATGTCATTAAAAGGTTGGTTCTCAAAGAAAGTAACATCCATACTTACAAAAAATATTTTTGATTTTGGATAAAAACATTTATATCGTTTTTGGGTTGGAGAGTAACCAATGAAAACACTTTATAGCACGTGGGTCAAGTTTTCTGATCTGCTTATGTTCATGAACAAAAGCATTACAACCAAATATTTTTAATGGTAAATCAGCTGAAACGCGTGCCATAGGAAATACTCTTTAAAAACATGCAAAGGAGTTTGAAATTGTAAAGCTTTGGAAGTCATGCGGTTAATTAAATATGCAGCAGTCAAAACAGCCTCACCCCATAGATATTTGGGAACTTTAGTAGAAAAGAGTAAAGCCCTAGCCACCTCTAAAAGGTGTTTATTTTTTCTCTCTGCAATCCCATTTTGTTGGGGGTGTATTAACACAAGAACTATGATTGACAATCCCATTTTCAAGAAAAAAATTTCCTAGGGTTGTGTTAAAATATTCCATCCCATTATCACTTCTAAAGACTTGTATATTAGTTTGAAATTGACTTTGCACCATTTTAAGGAAATTTCTGACATCTTGTTTAGCTTCAGATTTTTCTTTTAATATGTACACCCAACAAAGTCTAGTGTGGTCATCTATAAAAGTGATGAACCATTTTTTGTTGGAAAGTGTCCTTATTTTATTTGGACCCCAAACATCACTATGAATAATAGCAAATGGTTTTGATGGATTATAATATTGCACAGGAAAAAAAGTATGATGATGCTTTGCAAATTCTCAGATTTCGCAATGAAGCATTGAAAGGTCTTTATTAACAAACAACTTGGGAAAAAGATGTTTAAATATCTAAAATTTTTGTGGCCTAATCGAAAATGCCATAACATGATATCCTTATTATTATTTGAAACGAAAATATATTCAAAACAGGAACTCATTGAGTGTGATTGTTGTCTTGATCCACATACATTTTCAAAAAGGTAGAGTCCTCCACTCTCCTTAGCACTGCCAATTGTCCTCCCTAAGTTCAAATCCTTAAATACACAATGAAAACAAAAGAAATTAGCTTGAAATTTTTTTCTTGAACTAATTTACTCACAGACAATAGGTTACAAGATAAGTTAGGAACATGCAAGACATTTTGGAGAATGAGTGTTGGGGATATGACAACACAACCTTTTCCTGCAATGGCTGGAAAAGAGCCATCTGCAATCTTAATTTTTTGGTTACCTGCAAAAGGACTATATGAAGCAAAGAAACTAGACTCTCCCGTCATATGATCGGAAGCACTGGAGTGAACAATCCAAGTATAATTGGAATTGACACTAAGGAAAGAAGATGTTAAAAAGTTACCCTTTTGAGCTATAGAGCAAGAAGAGGTTTAAGACTCAAGAAGTTTGTACAATTGGTGTAATTGTTCCTTAGTCAAAGGAAGTGGAGTTGAGGGAGATTGCTTCTCTTGGTCAGACGTACTAGCTTGAAGTGCAAGTCCATCACTTCCTCCTTTCTTTCTCCAGTTTGGAGGCTTCCCATGAATCTTCCAACAAGTTTTGCATGTATGCCATGGGCACTTGCAATGATTGCACCATGGTCTATTAGATTTATTTAATCTCTCTTCCCTTCTTCATTTAGGTTCTTTGCAGCAAGGGCAAAACCTTCTACTTCTAAAACAAGGGTTGGCTTGTTCAACATGACTCTTTGTCGTGTTTCTTCTCTCCTTATTTCTGGGAAAGCTTCACAAATCATAGACAAAGGAAATTTACCTAGAATTCTGCCCTGTACTTCATCAAGTTCTTTGTTGAGCCCAGCCAAGAACATGAATACACCATCATTTTCTTGCCTTTTAACAAATTGAATATTGTCCTCACTGCACTTCCAGTTGTCTTTATAGAAAATGTCTAATTCTTGCCATAAAGTTATCATTTCATTATAGTAGGTAGTCACGTCCCTATCACCCTGTTTTGCATGCCACAGTCTTGATTTCAGGCCAAAAATCTGAGAAGAATTTTGAATATCAGAGTATGTGTCTTTCACAACATCACAAACTTCTTTTGTTGTGGGCAAGAACATAAAAGGCTTTCCAATCGCTGGTTCTATAGAATTGATTAACCAAACAATGATCACGGAGTTTTCGGATTTTCATGGCCTTAATTTTGAATCCCCTTCTGCATGTTTAGGCATGTCCCCCGTAAGGAACCCAAGTTTCCTTTGCCATCCAAAATTAGTCGAATAGTTTGTGACCGTTTTGTGCAGTTCTTCCCATTGAGGCACTGAACATTGACTTGAATGAGTTGGAGAAACCTATGGTAGCTAAGTCATTGGTGCTGCCATCTGGGCATGCCATCATTAGGGAAGAGAGAGAAAAACCCTAGATTGGTAAACCTAGAGCTGTTGATACAATAGAAAGTAATAGGGAAGACTTTCTTATTTTTATTCAAGCAGTAAAAGTATTGCTTATATAGAAATATTACAATAGAGTATGTTTCTTGATTCAAAGAATAATAAAGGAAACAAATAATTGATGGAAGCTAGCTTGTGGAGCTTCTATGGAGGCTGGATCTTTGAGCTTCAATGAGGTCCTTCAATGGTGATTTTTCACCATGGAGATGCAGCGGAAGACAAAGGAGAAGAGGTGAGAGGAGGCGCCATCCATTAAGGAATAAGCCATGGAAAAAAGAGCTTCACCACCAAGATGAGCCTTGGATAAGAAGCTTGGAAGGATGCTTCAATGGAGGAAAAGAAAGAGGGAGAGAAAGAGAGAGGGGGGAGCACGAAATTGAAGGAAGAAAAAGGGAGAGAAGTTGAACTTTGAGTTGTGTCTCACAAGACTCTCATTCATCAAAGTTACCACAAGTGTTACACATGCTTCTATTTATAGACTAGGTAGCTTCCTTGAGAAGCTTTCTTGAGAAAACTTCCTTGAGAAGCTTTTTGAGAAAACTTCCTTGAGAAGCTAGAGCTTAGCTACACACACCCCTCTCATAACTAAGCTCACCTCCTTGAGAAGCTTCTTTAAGAAGATTCCTAAAGAAGCTAGAGCTTAGCTACACATACCTCTCTAATAGCTAAGCTCACCTCCTTGAGATGAGAAGCTAGAGCTTAGCTACACACCCCCTATAATAGCTAAGCTCACCCCCATGACAAAAAAAACATGAAAATACAAAAAAAAAGTCCTTACTACAAAGACTACTCAAAATGCCCCGAAATACAAGGCTAAAACCCTATACTATTAGAATGGCCAAAATACAAGGCCCAAACGAAGAAAAAACCTATTCTAATATTTACAAAGATAAGCGGGTCATGCTTAGCCCATGGGCTCGAAATCTACCCTAAGGCTCATGAGAACCTTAGGGCCTTCCCTTGGATCTCTAGCCCAATCTACTTGGAGTCTTCTACCCAATGCCCTTGCGGGATAGGATTGCATCATTCCCTCCACCTTGGAAAGGATTTGACCTCAAATCCCGAGGTTCTTCATACTCTGGGCTCCTTCTCTCAACACCTGTAAAAAGAACAAAAACATATGTATTAGTGGTGTTTGGTATGTTGAAGTAAGGTGAGGTCTGAAAACCCATTTCCTGAGCATCTTCCCATGAAAGAACATGGTTTCTCACCAACTCAATGAGTGGTGCTACAAGTATAGAAAAATATGGGACAAACCTTTTGTAAAAGTTTGTTAAGTCATGGAAGCCCCAAATTTTTCTTATACTTGGTGGAGTGGGCCAATCAGGAATGACCTTTATTCTCTTAGGGTTCATGGGAACCCCTTGATCACTATTTGAAAAATTAAGAAAAGTAACGCAATAAAACATACCTTTTTCTGTATTTTCATATTGATTATTCCTACCAAAAAGTATGACAAACCTAAGGTGTCCCATATGAGTACCTAAGTTTGTATTGAAACTAAAAATAAGAACAAACCTACCTAATGGGTCCCTATGTACACCCACCATGAAGATGTTAGGTGTACGAGTGATTTTACAAAAGAGGGTTGCACCACTCAAAACATTCATCATACCAGCTATTTTAGGAACTTGGTGCGTAATAATACCTATTTTGGGCACCAACAAAGCACAAGGATTTAAGCTCTTGCGAACCAAACCCTCATCCAACAACTTCTTTACTTGAGGAATAAACTCAAGCCTAAGAGGTGTGGCAATGCTAGCAAGTGCCTTTTTACAAAAGAGAAAATGTGAAGGTTGTCTAAAAGGGAAAGTTTCTTTAATGTTTGTCTTTATTGTAAAATGACTTTCCTTCTTAGCTAAACTCTTGGAGGAGACACTTACCTCCTTACACTTCTCTTTAACCACTAATGGTTGTCCTTCTTCTTGGGGGTAGATTTCTTCACTAGATTCTTCCCCTTTTGCTTCTTCACTTTCACTAGAGGAAGGTGAAGTAGTAGCCTCATCTTGGCTACTATAAATGTCTTGGTCCCTCATAATCATGGTTTTTGTGGTGGGGCATTGAGAAGTAATGTGTCCTCTTCCAAGACATTTAAAGCACTTTATAGAGCTAGTTTTCTCTTGCATACTAACCTTAGGGGCTTGCTTTTCTATTGTCTTCCCCTTATCATCTTTGGGCTTAGAAGGTGTCACCCCTAAGATGCCTTGACCTTGGTCTTTCTTTCGATAAGAGTGAGAGCCATAAGATTTTGAAGTAGACTTCTTTTTAAGTTGTTGCTCTACCCTTATTTCCCAATCTAAGTTAGCCTCTACATTGTCTTCCCATCGAAGTATGAGAGTTTAATGTTAGCCTCTTGAGGCTTTCTTTCCTTTTCTCTTCTATGGGAGTGAGGTCTAAGATGTGACCTATGCCTTCCTTCGTAATAGTCACGAAGTTCTTCACTTAGGCTTTTGCAAGAGTTATGACTACTATAGGAGGCATGTTTTTCTCTTTTCATTTCTTTCATTATTTTTCTTCTTTCTTCCTCTCTTATTTTCTTTCTTTCATCTTGACTTATTTCTTCCACTCTTTTTTTTCCTTTTTCTTTTCTCTCTTGTTTTTCTTTCCATAACTTGAGGGAACTTAACTCATCTAAGATTCTAGATAAAGGGTCTTTATGACTAGTACCCTTGCCATTAACACTAGATGAATGATGACTCATGTTGGTTCCTAAGTTGTGGTTCTTTCTTGTTGGAGGTTTGAAAACAAAAGGTAAAAGAAACTATGGTTGAAACTAGCCAATTAAACACTAAAAGAGGTGTGAAAGATAAGGTAAAAAACTAATTGGTAAAAGGAAAGCTATCTAGGATGTTTGACAATGGAAGGTAAAGGAAATAAGCTATGAAAGTAAGCAAGAAATGTAAACTAGGCGAATCCTAAGAGTGTTTGGATGACCACATTCAAGGTTCCCAACAAAACACTCACTATCCTAAGGAAAAATTGCCTAAAATTATTACACACAAATGGAAGTTTGGTAACCTGTTGGAGGCTTCCAACACACTTCCAATGAAAGGCCTTTTTGTTACAAAACTTGAAAGCAATGAAGGTAAGTAAATTGCAAATTACAAAATTACAAAACGGTCCTCAATTTTGGTGGTTGTTCTCTCTTTGGTGATTCACTCAATTTGGAGTGCTTCTTAGTCCAATAGCTCTTAAGGTGGTTGGCCCCTTGCTTCTTGACTCAAATTCTTCAAGCGATGGCACCAATCCTCCTTCCAATTCCCTATATGACAACCCACAAACAAGGAAACAAAGAGACAAGAAATAACCAAAGACCAAAAAAAAAAATGAAATGAAAGGTAAACCAATGGAGTTTTAACAAGACAATTTTTCAAGGATTATTCAACAATTAAAGCAATGAAAAGGACATAGAAGCAAGCTAGGACTCAAAGAGAAATTTAGAATGGCTCTAGAGTAGAGTAAAAAAAAAACTGAAAAAAAAACTCAACAAACCTCTAGCTTTGTCACTTGTCTTCTCACTAATTTTCAATTGAAATTTCCAATTATAGAATAAATTTTGAGCCAAAACAACAAGCACACTTCCCTTTCACCTTTTTTTTTCTGGATACTGATTTTCCTGCCAAATTGTGTGATTTTTCGTATTTTTTCCTTTTATCCAAATCACTTGTTTCTTTTTTTATAACTTTTTTCCAGATGTCTATAAAATTCAGTAAAATTTTCAGCTCAAAATTCGAAGTAACCAATTCTCAGTAATTTTTACAAGTTTGTATGTCCAAGCTGCCAGCACCAGCGATTTGTTTCTTTAAGCATGGTATATTGATTGCCTTGGGCTTACTTTCAACCTTCCTATGTATGTTGAACTCACTAGGATTGTTTGCCACAGTTTTAGGAGTTCAATATTCACTTAGGATCAACATTTCAGCCAGCAATTCAATCACCAAAACTCAAATTCACAATAGACACAATCATAAGGAAACCTAAAAGTTCAAGAAAAGGTTCACAATCAAATACTCTCTAAGAATTTCGCATGAACATGTTAAGGACTAATTAACATGAAAGATTTGACTCAAATCAACTAATAGGCTAAAAGAATTTCATACACTCATGAACAAATGAGTTAGACAAAGAAACAAGAAAAATAAAATTCAGCACAATTATATGATCTTATGTTGTTTCAACAAGATTTATATATCTCTTTTAACACAGTGATCTTATGTTGTTTCAATTATATGATGTTTCTTTTAAAATGAATTTACCATTGCATTTTTTGTTGAACTGTGATGATCATATCTTTGATATGGGAGCATATTTTGATGTAGTTTTTGAGGAGCATGTCACTTATGATTAACATGGACTTGATAGTGGACATAGGGGTGAGATCCAACCCTTGATTTTTATTCATGTTTTATCTTAGTGGGGACCAGCTTAGGGTTTAAATGTTTTCATGGACATATGTTGTATTTATTCCCTTAATGGGACCCTTTGTGTTGTGGTTGGAGATTTGTTTATGATGTTTTGATGATATAATACCTTAGGGTGCAAGTACCTATATATTTCATGAATAAGGAACCTTTTATGTGTGATGTTATGTGGCATGCTTGAATTTATGAAAAATGTATATATATTTTCATTAGTTAAACTAATTCAAGAGTTTTAAAAAGATTAAAAGTAAATCTTTCCGCGTTAATGAGTCATGAGTCAAGATTAGGCTACTATTAAAAATAATGAAACGTTAAAACATATGCGTTTGTATATATGGTTGAAGAAATTGGTTTTAATATGATAATTTTAGGTGCAAAATAAGTTTTGGGTCGTGAATAGGCTAAAAGGAGAGTTGAGGCCCAAAAAGGGACCACAAGAAAGGTGAAGTCCATAACCCAACCCTTATTATATACACCTCCCTAACTCTCAAACACAAACACACACACCTTTAGCTGAAAAGAAAAAGTGGAAAGGGGAGAAGATTGAAGTAGAAGGAAAGTAAAGGAAAGAGAAGGAAGAGAGAGACCCATTGCATCCAACTTTTGAAAAAGATGATGGAACTCACAAATCAAGAGGAAGGGGAGGGGGTGAATTGGTTTCAAAATCAAATCAAACTTAAAAAACCAAAATTAAAAAAAAAATCCTTTTCCGAGGATCATATCACAAGATTTTGATAAACCAATATTTAATCAATCACCCTTAACACAAAATTCGTTGTTAAAGTTCTTTCTCAAAAAGATATTTTCTTTAACCTTAAGTAAATAGATCAAGACTAGAATTATATTTTTATACTTAGTTCCTACCCCAGAAAAAGAGACTAAGGTACCCAACCCCGTGGTCCTTTGTCAATAAGAACCTAAGATAAACCTACACTTAGCCCAAACTAGAAAAACATAATCTAGCATGCCTTCAGAAATTCATGCATATACTACCAATAATGTAAAACACACACAAAAAAAAGTCAAGGAGAAAAACAACCTGATCAATGACATGCAAGAACCTTTGTTTGAGTGGATGAGTGTTTTCTTGAACTCGAGAGAAATTCACAACTCACTTTTTACCATGAGAGCTTCAAAAAATCAAAGTCAAGAAGTTGTGAGTCACACTTATTCTAAACACTTATTCTTCTTTTCTTTCTTCTTCATAAAAGTGAGAGTACAGTTATAACCGCCTGTAATTGATTAAATAGCCAATGTAATCGACTATATTTTCATTTCAATCGATTACAGTGTTCTTCCCAACATCTGGAAAACTTTCAAGAATAATGTAATTGATTAGATTCTTGATGTAATTGATTAAAGTGTTCTTGATCACTTTTGGGAACACTTTAAAGAGAGAATTAATCATTTATGATCACCTGGTAATTGATTAAAGTAGAGACTCATGAAAAACCACTCATTGTTTCAACTGAACTATGTAATCAATTCTGATTAACTGGTAATCGATTAAACCAAAACTAGAATCTCTCTACAAGCTATAATCACTTGTAATCGATTACAATCAGCCTTGTAATCGATTAAAACAGAAAGTTTTATGCATTGAAGAAGTTTCTAAATTTAGAAACAATCTTCTTACTTCTACATGATGATGCATGATGTACACATGAAAAGATAGAGACTAAGATGCAACAATCAATACAAATGCCACTCAAAGAGTTGGGCATGTAAAAAGACAAAACTTCTTCAAGCTTCCTCATGTTGCTCCCTCTATCTCTAACAATTGTTTCCAACCACTTGAGGCGAGTGTCTTTGATTATCATCTTCCTCCCTTAATCTTTCAGAGTTTCATGGGATTTGTGGTAGCCATGAATGGGTTTTGGTTTTGAACCCTAACCCTCCAGGATTTTAGCTTTAAGAGCCTTGTAAGAAATTATGCATGAAGCCCACTAAGTTTTGGTAGTTCTAAATGCTTTGTACTTGTTTAGGATCATTGAATGAGGATAGGATTGGTGGGTACACCATTGATGGCCTTCCAATTTGCAAAAACTCTGTTCAAATTCGTGCCTGGGCATGCCATGACTATGGCGTCTACCACAGGTAGGTCATGGTAGGTTTTGACTTTAAATTTGAGTCTTCCTAGAGCATGCCATGCCAATGGTGTTGACCACAGGCTGGTCGTTATATATCTTGGTTGTGTAGTTTTGTCAATTTGTCACCTTCCTTTGCATTTTCAAGTTTCTTAACTCCTTTCATACTTCCATAATTAACAGGGAGGGGTTAAAACATGTCTTAATGAATTATGAAGTGCCCTTCATTGAGTTTCATGCATGTAGGGTTCCTTGCTAGGCTTGGGACCCACGGAACTAAGAAGGTTAACTTGTTTTTCTTATCTTTTGCATGAGTGAATTAATTAAATTGCTAGTAGCCATTATATGTGTAGTAAATGTTAATGATAAATGTGGGAGATTTAATATGATTATGTCAACAAGGAATGAAGCCTATGTGTGTATACTTGTGAAAAAAAAAAAATTAAAAACTATGGCCCCTCAGATCGAAGAGGGATACAAGTAGGTCAAACATTTTACTTTAAATGATAGGCAGGTTTCTATCACTTCCTATCCTTTAAGGCAAAGCAAATCCGAATGGAGCTATAAATAAGCAATCATGGCATAAGATCAAGGGGGATGCTGCTTGAAAGTTTGAGCTCAATACTTGCCATAGGACAAAAAAGACAAAAAGAAATAATGTAAATCAAGAAAAGGTGGAAGTTTAAGGTTATGCTTAGGGTTTAGCAAATGTTGAATTGAAGTTATACCTTATGATGCATCCATGAGTCACACAGGTATATTGTTGCATGTTTAACACTCAATGAGATCTTGTCTCATTAGTTTAGTTTCAATGTTCTAGATTGAGCAGGATATAGAGAACGAGGACTCTTGGTCATGAAGATGCTATGTTTTGAGTATAAGTGACTTTTAGCTTATTACTTGTGAAATACTTGAATATGTAGCTATTATTTTGGTATAGGGTTCCGGATGTTGGGAAATGTCCTTTGATATGTTGGGAAATACTTAGAAATTCTTGAGTAATGAAATCATATATGTTTTTATTATCCGTATTTGATGACTAAAATGTAAAGCTAAGGGTAATATCCCTTAGGGTGTTACATAAAAAGCCCCACAAAACCAATCTAGAAAGCCCTTTTTGTAATAGTGTACATCTCAAATTATAATCTCAAATAAATCAATCATTAGTTCCTTTTTTTTTAAATGATATTTTTATTTTTAAAACTCAATTAATGACTACATGAATTTAAATACTTGTTAATGATGCCATTAAAACCCATTCTCCTTCCCAAATTCTTAACATAAATGTGCATTTAAAAATAAATTTCTCTTAAATGTTTCCTAATTAATAAGATTTATTAAATAATAAATAAATAAAATAATCAATTTTTTTCTCTAAAATATCCTTATTTTGAGAGAAAAAGTGTGCCAAAATTTCAATACTTTATATTATAAAAGGTTTTGGGTGTTAGATGTTTAACACATTAACATTTCAAATTTGTGTTGTAAAAAAGTGCTTAAATATGTTTTTCATCCCTACAATTTAACACATTTTCGTTTTTCATCCTTGTATTTTTTTTCCATTTTAAGCCTTGCAACTTATGTATGTTTGTCTTCCATCCTTATTGTGAGTCTTCGCCACAAAAGTGATGACAAGACAAATGGACTGATGACATTATCATGCTACATCATAACTTGATGATGTCATCATGTGACGTGAACATAGGGTGCCACATCATCATTAACTTACAATGACGAAAATCAAACAATACTTTACATTGACAAATAAAAAAATGACATATGTACGAGGACAAAAAATATTTAAGTTTTTAATTACATATGAAAATAAAATAATCTCTTTAATATTAATTTATCCACATATGAATCTCTACCCCCTATATCTTCAAACTCTTTTTCTCTCATGTCTTCTTTCAAGCTCCAACCTTCACTGTTTTCACACCCTTCAAGCAATTGTGGTGGCAATGATATTGATAGTGGAAGTGACAATAACAACAATGATGATAGTGCTGGGAGCAACAATCAAAACAGTGGTGTTGGTGGTGATCATAGTGAAATAATAATTATGGTGAAAGCGACAATATATAGTAATGCATGGTAGTGATGGAGACTACTATGGTGGCAACAACAATAGTAGTGATGGTGGTGGCTGCTACAATAGTGTAGTATGTTAGTGGCAACAATAACTGTGAATCATACAGGTTTTGATGATGTAAAAAAGAATTTACTTGATAATGATTGTCATCATCAAAAAATGGGGGAGAATGTGAATGTACGAATACAGATCATTCAAGGTTAAGCAAACAAAGATTGCTTCAAGATTAAATCAAGACCAAGAAAACAAAGATCAAGAAGAAAGCTAAGTCTTAGTTATCTTCGTTGAAACTCTTAGTGATTGAAAGGTTTGGCCCCACAACATAGTTTTTAATTTGATTATAAAAAGGTTTTAGAATATTCTTAGCATTTTTTGAAAAAGACATTTTTTCACTAGAAATCGATTACCAAACATTGTAATCGATTACTAGAAGTAAAATTATTTTAAAAAGCTATTTTAGAAAGTTTGAAATTTGAAAATTGAAAATTGAAATTTGAATTTGAAATTTGAAATTTGATATTTGAAAATTTCAGAAAAGCTTTTCGAAAAGACTCTTCTCTTCAAACCATTTTGAAAAGGCACGATGGGCCTATATATATGTATCTAACTTTAAAAAAAAAACATAGAGAGGTTTTAAAAAGAGAACCTAATTGTCAAATGCTCTCTCAACAACTATTGGCCAAACATTCGCAAATCTATTCAGAATTCTTCTAGGATCTTTAATTTGTATCATCTACTCTAAAGGAGAGGAATCTTTCTGCTCATCTCTAAAACTCAGTTGTAATCAAGAGACTGGTTGTCTCTTGGATTGTGAGAATCTTGAACACAAAGGCGAGGGATCCCAAGGTGTGTTGAAAGTCTGTAAAAGATTTACAGAGATAGTAGAAAATCTCAAGTGGGTTGCTTGAGGACTAGACGTAGGCACGTGAAGTGGCTGAAATAGTATAAATCGAGTTTGCAATTCTCTCTTCCCTTATATCATTTATTTTATTGCAACTAATTTTGTCTTGCACGTTTAAAGAACAATGGTTAATTTAATTGCTGCTTCTTCTTCTGCATTATGAGCCTATCATATGTCATTTAAAAGGGGGATTAAAATTTGTCAGTGGTAAAATTTTGAAACTTAATTAACCGCCCCTCTTAAGTTATTGAGGCCACTTGTCCAACAAGTGGTATCAGAGTAGGATTCTTGTTTAAAGTTTATAAACTTCAAGAATAATTATGGCCTCGTCTAACTTTCCATTTCCTGAGGGAAATTCTATTAATAGGCCTCTTATTTTTAATGGTGAGGGTTATCACTATTGGAAAACCCGAATGCAGATCTTTATAGAAGTCATAGATTTAAATATATGGGAAGCCATTGAATTTGGTCCCTTCATTCCTACAATGGTAGTGGAAAATGCAACTATAGAAAACCTAGAGAACAATGGGATGAAGATGAAAGAAGAAGGGTTCAATACAATTAAAGGCCAAAAATATAATCACTTCTGCATTAGGCATGGATGAATATTTTAGAGTCTCAAATTATAAAAATGCAAAAGAAATGTGGGATACATTACAAGTAACCCACGAAGGTACAACTGATGTCAAGATATCTAGAATAAACACTTTCACACATGAATATGAACTGTTTAGAATGAATCAAAATGAGACCATACAAGATATGCAAAGGATATTTACACATATAGTTAATCATCTTGAATCATTGGGAAAAATATTTCCTAATGAAGATCTCATTAACAAAGTGTTGAGATGTTTAAGCAGGCAATGACAACCAAATGTAACAGTAATTGCAGAATCAAAAGATCTCACCAACATGTCTCTTGCCACTCTCTTTGGGAAACTTCAAGAACATGAAATAGAACTTATGAGACTCTATCAACATGAAGAGAATGACAAAAAGAAGAAAGGAATAACGCTCAAAGCCTCATCTTCTTCTATTCATGAGGAAAATGACAAAGAAGACTCAAATGAAAAGAACTTAGAAGATGATGATTTCAGTCTCTTTGTGAAGAGATTCAATAAATTTATGAGAAACAAAGGAGATCAAACTTCAATCCAAAGAAGAAAGGAGAAGATTCCTCCTTAGTTCCAAAATGCTATGAATGCAATCAACCTGGGCACTTGAGATTTGATTATCCTGTCTTTAAAAGAAGAATAAAAAAACCCGACAAGAAAAATTTCAAAGATAAGAAAGAAAAGAAAGCATACATCACTTGGGAAGATAATGACATGGATTCATCAAGTGATTCAGAAAATGAAATCATAAATCTAGGCCTCATGGCCAAAGACTATGAAAGCAAAGAAGAGGTAATGTCTTCTAACAATGAGTTATTTATTTCTTTTGATGAACTTCAAGATGCATTCAATGAATTGCATAAAGAATCTGTCAAACTTGCCAAATTAGTTTCATATTCTAAGAAAACTATTTCAAGTTTAGAAAATGAAATTTTGAAATTAAATGTAGAGTTAGAAAATCTTAAATCTGAAGTTAAAATTTTAAAATCAATAGATAAAAACCAATCTTCTACAAAATGCTTAATACAAGAAAACAATAAAGCATCTAATTCATGTGAATGTTGTGATAAATTCAAAGAAGAAATTGTTGATTTAAAAATTTAACTTGCCAAATTTACTCTTGGTAAAAATAATTTAGATATTATATTAGGCAAATAAAGACGTGTTTTTGATAAGGCTGTATTAGGATATAATCTTGAAAATCAACAAAAGATGTATAAAAATTTCTTTGCCTTCACTCAAAAGACTAGTTCTCCCTTCTTAACATGCTTTTACTATGGTAAGAAAGGTCATAGTGCATCAACATGTTATATTAGAAAGAATGATAGTAGCATAGGAAAAATGGTGTGGGTTCCAAAAGGATCTTTAGTCAAAACCAACATTCAAGGACCCAAGAAAATTTGGGTACCAAAATCAAAATATGATTCTATGAATGATGGACTCCTTGAAGCAAAGTTGATACATTGATAGTGATTCGGTTGCTCCAAACACATGGCGGGAGATGCATCAAAGTTTATTCATATTTCTCCCAAAAATAGTGAACATGTGACCTATGGAGACAACAACAAAGGTAAAATTGTTGGAGTTAGAAAAATAGGTACGAATTCCTCTACCTCCATAAAAAATGTTTCACTTATTGATGGTCTTAAACATAGTTTATTAAGTATTTATCAATTATGTGATAAAGGCCTTTTGGTATCATTTGATTCTCATATTTGCTTTTGATGAGACTAAATCTATTAGGCCAAGAAATGATACTTTGAATGGCAATGCTCTACTCTCTTAATTCATTATAACTTGCTGAATGTTTTTCTTCTCTCTGCTCATGATTTTTTTTTTGATGTTGACAAAGGGGGAAAGATAGATAAAAGATAAGATAGTAAGAGGAATTGTCTATTTTTATTGAGACAATTTTTTTTATATGAAATCTATGCAATCTTCAACTGTTTCATATAAGCAATCATTGCAAAATCAAGGGGGAGTGAACTACACAAACAAATATTCTTTTTACTGCTAACTTACATATGGTTGTCATCATCAAAAAGAGGGAGAATATGAATCATGCAGGTTTTGATGATGTCAAAAGAATTTACTTGATAATGGTTTTCATCATAAAAAAGGGGGAGAATGTGAATTATGCAGGTTTTGATGATGCCAAAAAGAATTTACTTGATAATGGTTGTCATCATCAAAAAAGGGGGAGAATATGAATGTATGAATACAGGTTTTTGATGATGCCAAAGTATAATCAAACAAGATTGCTTCAAGAAACATTCAAGGTTAAGGAAACAGAGATTGCTTCAAGATTAAATCAAGACCAAGAAAACAAAGATAAAGAAGAAAGCTAAGTCTTAATCTATCTTTGTTAAAACTCTTAGCGATTGAAAGGTTTGGCCTCACAACATAGTTTTAAATTGATTATAAAAAGGTTTTAGAATATTCCTAAACATTTTCTGAAAAAGACATTTTTTCACTGGTAATCGATTACCAAGCATTGTAATCGATTACCAGAAGTAAAATTATTTTAAAAAACTTTTTTCAGAAAGTTTGAAAATTGAAAATTAAAAATTGAAATTAAAAATTTGAAAATTGAAGAAAAGCTTGTTGAAAAGACACATTCAAACCATTTTGAAATGGCATGATGGGCCTATAGATATGTGTCTAACTTACAAAAAAAGATAGAGAGATTTTAAAAATAGAACTTAATTGTCAAATGTTCTCCCAATAACTATGGCCAAACACGTGCAAATCTATTTAGAATTCTTCTAGGATCTTCAATTTGTATCATCTACTCTAGAGGAGAGGAATCTTTCTATTCATCTCTTAAACTCAGTTGTAATCAAGAGACTGGTTGTCTCTCGGATTCTAAGAATCTTGAACACAAGGGTAAAGGATCCCAAGGTGTGTTCAAAGTTTGTAAATGATTTACAGAGATAGTGAAAAATCTCAAGTGGGTTGCTTGAGGATTGGACTTGGGCACGGGAAGTGGCTGAACCAGTATAAATTGAGTTTGCAATTCTCTCTTCCCTTATCTCATTTATTTTATTGCTACTAATTTTGTCTTGCACGTTTAAAGAACATTGGTTAATTTAATTGCCGCTTCTTCTTCTGCATTTTGAGCCTATAATATGTCATTTAAAAGGGGGATTAAAATTTGTCAGTGGGAAAATTTTGAAACTTAATTAACCCTCGCTCTTAAGTTATTGAGACCACTTGTCCAACAATAACAATGGCGATAAGTAATTTTCCATAGTAGGAATTTACAAAAACTTCATGGTGTTAAGTGTATCACATTATCAAATCTATGAATTTTAATATTTAATTTGAGGTCTTATTATAATATTTAAGTCTTTATTTCAATATTAATTTGAGACTTATATTTTTTCTGTCCTTATAAATATGTCAATATTTGGTTCTAGTCCCTATAAATTATGGTTGTTTTGATATTAGTCTTGTAAAATAATGAAGATGTGACACTCTTTGTTGATGTGACCGGATAATGTCATTAAGTGAGATGTGTCATGATGACATCACCATTACGATTTTCACATCATGAATTTTGTAACGTAGATTGATGGTATGAATGAAAAACAAAACAAACATAATTTTTAGGGATTGAATTGATTTTTTTTATAGGACGAAGAATAAAATAACACTAAATTGTAAGGACAAAAAACATATTGAAGAATAAAAACATTTGGAATTTGTGATGCTTAATACATTTAACTCTTCAAGTTAAATGGAATACTTTGAAAGAATGTTTTCTTAAATATTTTATAAAATAAAGGTTAAATAGTAACTACTTTAATTAGATGCACTTTCGAAATAATTATTATTAAAGTCGTGAAAGGTTAATGATGATCACCTTGGATAAACTTTAAACTTGATAATCATGAAAGTCTTCTAAATTTAAAAGAAAAGGAATAAAAATGTTAAAAAAATATAAATATAAATATGTGATTAAAAAAGAGTATTTTAAATGATAATTGAAAAATATATAGATTTAGAATATATAAAGTTTAGGAAGTTAAAAAAACCTAGGATTAAAATTGAAAAGATATATAAGTTAAGAGAGGATAAGAAAATTAATTAAAAATAGGGATTAAGTAATAGTCACTTTGGATAAGCTTTTAATTAATAAAATTAATTAAAAAAATAAGGATTTTTTTTACGTAAAGGCTATAGATACAAAGCTTCACACTAAAAAAGAAACATCTCAACTACGTTGACAACCCTCCTCCTAGTGATCACAAGCAAAGGCGTACAATTTATTCAAATAAAAAGAAGAAATAGATAACCAACACTACGAAAAGAAGTTTTGTATGATGTCTATTTTAAGATGGTTATCGAAAAGCTATCCTCGTTTAAGTAGTGGTGGCATTTTCGTAAACAATTATAACTTTTGAAAGACGGTCATTGCAAAACCGTCTTTAAAACAACTTTTCAAAGATGGTTTTTGTTAAAACCGTCCTTGAAATTAGATCCTCATCGTCGATTTTACAAAGAAACCATTGTGAGTGGATCTTTATTATCTCGTGGTTCCAAGCACTCTCGCACTCCATTCCTTTCCTCTCTTCTCCTCGTGTCTGTTCTTCTTCTCGAGTATTTCTCATTTTCAGCTTTTCATTCCTTCAAGTCCATTCCTCTCCCTCCATATACCTCAACCCAAATCCCTCCCCTTCCCCTCTCCTCCCTCCATGTCACCCCTTCGTGTCCGTTGCACGCCCCGCATCCCCTTTTTGAATCTGATCCACCACTCCACGGAGAAAGAGCGATGTTGGATCACACGTTGGTAGCATTAGGAGAAAGCGCAAAAGAAAGGGAATCAGATGGCGTTGTGCACGGGGACTTGATGTCCTCCTCGAGAAGTGGCAATAAGGGTTTAGTCCGGTCGGAGGCCATGGACACTGTTCCAAGTTCCCGTTAGTGGAGCCACTCCTCTGGTACACTCACTTGTAGCAGATCACAACTCTATCATCTTTGGAACCGCTTCGGTCAACTCCACTTTGATCCCATTCCCTCATAGGATGAACCTTGCATGAAACTTCTTGGCTTTCGCTGAACCAATTGCAAGAAAGCAAAGTGCGACGATGACGACCTTCCTCACCGCCTGACCAAGGATCTTCATGCTAGGCAAGTCTATTCACCTCCATAATTCACTAACTCTAGTTTGATGCAAAGCGTGTTTCCTAAGGGATGCATCGAAGCAACCTAGAGTCCTGATTTGGGGATTTTTTTTCAAGGCTTGGGGTTTCGATAGGGAAATGCTGATTTGCTAGAGGAGAACGGTGGAGATTGTTCAGAGAAAGTTGATAGTTTGGATGGAGCAATAACTCTACCTGATGCTAAGATTTACAGTGATTCAAATTCCAAGTTAACAAAGATGTAGGGAAATTGGATGCAGAGGTTCCTGTCAAAGATACACCTTCCACTGGGAATGGTTCTTTTCTCAAGAGAAAATGTGTAGGGGTTAGAAATGTTTTAATTTATTTTCTTTATGTTTATTTATGCATTATTTGGGTGAATTTCATACATATGTTCTTGGAGATTGAAGCCCTGATCAAACAATTAACATGTTTCTTTATGATTATGGATCAGGCCTTCTATCCTTTGTTGTTAGCCCTAACCTTAATTGTGGCAAATTGTGCAATTAGGTTAAATGAGTTATTATGGGTGTTCTAGGTCAAAATTCCCATGAATAGTACTTGTTTTTAAATATTATTGTTTCTTTGAGAGCATGCTTTTATTATTATTGAGCTAATTGGGATCTTTATGCAGGTTCTCAGACTATTGAATTTTTTTAAAATTTATTTTTTAGAGCTTTCTTACTGCCTTTGAGTTGCACTCTGTAATTTGGATGTTAGTTAATGATTATTGATGTGTCATCATTTTCTTCTATTTTCTAAACCCTTTTTGCACCATTTTAATTACAGATTGGTCTTAATTGTCAATTAATCAGGCAGTTTTATTATTTGGGCTCATTTGGCTAATTTGATGTTTGTAATCTAATTTCAGGAATTAATGAAACATTGGGCTTAATCCGGATTTTGGTTATGGACTTGAAGAGGGCAAATAAAGCAGCGCTTACCTTAGTTAATTTCTAATTAGGAAATTTCGCAATTTTATTTTATGTTGTTCAGTGTTTATTTCGTTTTGGGCCAGAGTATTGTAATAGGGCCTAGTGACTTTGAGTGACTCTTTTTAAATAGCAGCCTTGGGATTCGTGCAAGGCTATTATGTTATGCTATTTTATTATTCAGAGCTTTTGTTTTAGGTTTTTACGTTTTTCTGTTCTAAGGCTACTGTTTTCGTTCAGAATGCAATTTTCCGTTTTCTGCTTCTAATTACAATTTTGTTCTTGCTTCTTCTTCTACTTTCATTTACGTTTCTGTCTCATTTACGTTTCTGTTTCATTTACATTTCTTTTCATTTACGTTTCTGCTTCATGTTTCATTTGCGTTTTCTGTTTGAATCTATGGAAGGCTAGTTTTTCTGGTGTTGCTTCCTTTTGAGGACGAAGTCCAACTCTCTTTGAGGTTTCGTTTGTAATGTGGTTTCCTGGAAGTTTTCCCTTCACCAGTTATCCCAAATACGTGAACATTAATCAGTGCACGCTTCGTGTTCAATTAATTGCCTCTGAGCCTAACTTGCGTTCATGCTTAATGGACGAAGGGCTAACTGGTGTATGTGGTGCCTAATCACGTATTGACAACCCTAAGTTGATTTTCGCTTAGTAAATTGAAACAGGGTTGGATTAAGTGATTGACTGTTAGGGACGAATTCTCCACAACCCGTTTTTAATATTAGTAGTTTCATATTCCAGTTTACTTGTTCTGCTTTTTAATCACAAAACAAACAAACAAACCCCCCTCCAATCGTTACTGTTATTGCGCAAGTATATTATATGAACATTTGGTTTGTCATTGCTCGTTGGGAAATGACCTAGGATCACTTCCTAGTTACTGTATTTTCATGTTTATTTGATTCGGGTACGGCCTCGATCAATTATTCTTATGGTGCATGATATGGATTTGTTTCTTAATTCTTTATCCATTTATGTTTTACAGGCCAGAATAGTACCACTTTTCCTCATACATCTAAGGTCCACAAAATGTGGGCTTGATGTTTTTGGGTATTTGGATTTCATTACATATTTTATAGTGGTTGAAGACGGTTCAATAACACATAGATTTGGTGCTTAAAGGTCATTTTCTCTTATTCTTTCTTCAATTTGTCTTTTTTTTTCTTTGTCACTTTTTTAGGATTTTGTTTTTAGTTTGCTTAATTGCTTTGGTTGGAAATGACACAACACATTTTTAATGATGCAGTTTAGTTATTACTGCTACTTGTAGTGGTTTGAGTTTGAGGGCAGTATGCTAGTCATAATAGGAGGAAATGCAAAGGTATCATGCTTGCAGCTGCACTAGTGCAGTTAATAACAATGCAATTGGTGGGCCATCCACTAGGGACATTAGAAGAACTGATTCATCTTCCTTGCAAGCTAACTTTCCTGTGAGTTCAAGGTAAGATTCTATGTCTGCCAACATTTCTTTACTAAAAATATTAGTACCTATTCTTTCTCTTTAGATGTTGTTACTGTAATACTCACAAGTAAAATCCATCTTTTAGTCTTACTATTTTTCCTATTTTCCCTCATCTAAACCATGAATTCTAACCGTATTTAAATACCTCATATATTTATATCTATTCCTTAAGTTAAACATGGTTAATTAATTTTTACTTGTATAAAATAATATTATACAATATTTGTACACATAATGAGCTGGAGGCCTTTTTGTAACTTGCAAGGATGTTCTTCAAATTATGAAATTTAGATGCAATTTACTTGAAGACAAAAGGTGTATAGAGGAGCACACGTGGATCCCTTAAAGGGGTCTAGTACATAGGTAGAAATTTGTAAATCTTGTTCTGATAGAATTTTCCATTAATGCGCAACAGCTACAAAGATGTGAAGAGAGTTTCTCTCAATCTCAATCCTTTATTTCCTCTTAATCTAATTATTGTAATGAGTTACTTTTAACAGCTAGATTAAGAGAAAATAAAGGATGAGAAATAATTCCTTTAAGATAAGTGTTATGATGTGAGACTCATAAAATTTTGTTATCTTCGATAACTTTCAACTAATAAAAGAGAATGTGTTGAAAAAATATGAAACATTTATTTTTTTAAAATCACTTTTGGAGTACTTAATTCCTCTTTATATATATAATAAAAGGTTGAGAATGGACAAACTATCATAAGTATATCATAATCTCTATCTGAAACTAAATTAGTTAAACCTACATGTAAACTGTGGCTACTGAAACAAAAAAACCTCCAATTGAAGACCTTCATCAATTTTGGAAGTTTCAGCTACCATGACCACACTTGTAGCCTAGTGAGTTAATCCTCGACCCTTAACATAAGAATGAAGTGAACATTTGGATACGATTTAGTATCTTGGGTCCCATGCTTTACATAAATACAATTCCAATAAGTTTTCCATCTTGCACTTTTAATATGCACCTTATAAGATGAAGTTTCTCACACTTTCAGTGTTTCTAATAAAATGTACGTGAGTGGAAAAAGATGGGTAAAGTGATTTACCTTACTCTCCTTTCTATTTCTTTTTGTTATAAATAATAAAATATATAGAAGGCATGAGTAGTTTCTCCGCATACTTGTTGAATATGTATGGTGCATTGTTTTTCTCTTTACACCAATAGAGTTAATGTGAAATATCAGTTCACGATTTTAATTTTCAATAATGTTCTGACCTTCTGTTGCTAATAGGTTATATGGCCAGGATGACATTATCAACTATAATAATCTTACTATTTACAAACTCTGCATTTTAGATAATAGTCTTTATTCCCTTTTCCTTGATGGCAAGGAGATAATTATAGGCCAGTAATTGGGCTAAGATTACAATTAGAAGGGAGAAGCAGGAATCAGTTGGTCATTCAGCTGCAGCATCTGACTTCACTACCCAAGTCCTTATCACTTTCTGACAACGCAAATGCTTACTTGTCTTGTGACTCATATAACTGCAATTTACATAAGAAAGTTAAATGGAACTCCTTATCATATGTTTGTACTGCTCCCGTTGAATCGAATGATAGTGTTTCCATTGTGACAAAACAAGTGTCTCTTTTTAAGTTTGTGTTTATCTATAGTAATTGGTGATACTCTGTAGAAAGAACTTGATTGGGATTAATCCTCCCATCATGGCCAGTTCAACATCATGTATGGGGGCCCCAAGAAAGAAATTCTGGAAAAAGGAGTTGATTGGCTTGCTTCAGTGATTAAAGGTACATCTATAAAATATAATAAGAGTTAAATGAAGCTAGTTACATAGTAGAAATATTAGTATAGATAATATACACATGATAAGCTACAAAGTACTACTATCTCACATAACATAACTTACCATATATAGGAACTATTTCCAAAGAGGAAGAAAGGGGTCATCCAAAGCCAGGTGATGTGACCATCGGTTCTGATCCATATACTATTGGTTTCCCTACACCAGTGTGCACTCCTAAGTCATCGAGGTCGTACCCGAATCAAATAAACATTAAAAATGCAGTATCTAGGAAGTGATCCTAGGTCGTCTCCCAACGAGCAATGGTTAACCAAACGTTCATAACAGATTATAATAAAACAGTAACAAATTGGGGGGGGGGGGGGGGGTTATTTGTTTTTGTAAATTAAAAAGCAAGTAAATTTGAATTAGAAAATATCAGAATTAAAAAATGTTGTTTCCCCTTGATTCACAAGTAAGTCTCTTATCCTAGGTTACGAGGATTTATCCTTTATCAGTTCAACCACTTAATCCAACCCTAAATTAAATTACTAAGAGAAATTTAACATAAGGCATTCATTATGTGATTAAGCAACACATACACCAATTAATCATGAACGAAACTGATCATTAAGCATGAACGTAAATTAAGTGCAGAGACAATTAATCTAGCACTAAGCATGCATGAATTAATAGCAACAAATACAGAGTAATCGGTGAAGAGGAAAAACATATCAGAATTCAATAGTAATAATAAAACCTCAAAGAGAGTTATGCTTGATCCTCAAGAGAAAACAATGCTGGAGACTTAGCGTTCCATTAATCAGTAGAAAATGAAATTGCAGATTGAAGCAGAAAATGAATTTTATTGCTATGTGAATAGTAAAAACTGGAATTGCAAAACCTAAAATTATTCTTTCTCCCAAAATGAAAAGAACTAAAACCAAAAAGAGAGAGACTAAAACTAGAACCTTGGTGGTGTTATATAGTTCTCAGCCCCAAAGCTTACAAATTTGTTTTAAGTCCAAGCCCAATTCAGGATTCAAGCCCAATTGCTTATAATTCTCCTTAAATTAAATTAAAAACACAAAATTAATCCAGTAGGCCCAAATGATAAAACTGCATGATTAATTTGACAATTAAGGCTAATCAATAATTAAAATGGTGACAAAAAGGGTTAAGAAATATGAGAAAATGATGACACATGGCCAGTTCAGCATCATGTATGAGGGCCCCAAGAAAGAAATTCTACAGAAAGGAGTTGATTGGCTTGCTTCAGTGATTAAAGGTACATCTATAAAATATAATAAGAGTTAAATGAAGTTAGTTACATAGGAGAAATATTAGTATAGAGAATATACACATGATAAGTTACAAAGTACTGCTATCTCACATAACATAACTTACCATATATAGGAACTATTTTCAAAGAGGAAGAAAGGGGTCATCCAAAGCCAGGTGATGTGACCATTGGTTATGATCCATATACTATTGGATTCCCTACACCAGTGCGCACACCTAAGCTTTTAAGGTTTGTTGACACAAGGGAAATTATTTGAGGATCAGTAGATAAATTTTGTATTCTAACGGTAGATTTGTTTTTCAAGAATTTTAATTTTTAATAATGCCATCTAAAGAAAGTAAGGGGAGTAAGAGGTTTGATGCCTAATAACAAGTGCCTTTATGCATGCAGGCTTCAACAAGTGGGACATTTTAGGCTGCTTTATTACTGGAGATACTTTCTTTCTCAAGGAAAGATTTTAATTAGAATTATTTTGTTCCTCCAAATATTAAGTGTGAATATCTCAATTCTAAAATTTTGATTTATGATTCCATGGATCAGGATCAGAGCTTATTGGTTGATTGGCTACCAATATTAGCAGTTGTTGGCGTGCTGGGGATGCCACTTCTAAAGATGTTGTTGGGGTCATTCAGTAGTTAATTATGTAATCTTTAAACTCAGTCCAGTTTAACCTAAAATTCCATCACCTTTTTGGCACTGCTTGTAATCAGATCTATGTAGGGGCATTTTCAATTGGAATGGGACTGGTTCCATAGGTAATAATGTCTAAGGTATGAGTCATTTGATAAAACACATTCGAATGGTTTTGAGTACTATTTTGGCATATCTTTATGAATTTTTTTTCCTTTTTCTATTAATGGTGTTTGATAGGCACATTCAAGAAATGTTCTAATACTACTTTTCACATTGTAGTTTTTTCCTATAGACATCAAGGGAATTGCAGAAAGCTTGGTTGTAACGACCCGCCTCGTCGCTACGGTATCCACACTCTAATATTCGATAATTTCAATTTTTATAAAAAGAACTCCCTTAATTTTTTTATTATGAAAATAGAAGTGATTTTGTCACAACATAAATTCATCCAACAACACGCCATTACTTAAGTGATTATGCATAATTACAGAGAAACAATAATTCGGTACATGTCATACACATAACGAAAATTAAATATGTTCATATATATATATATATAATTAAAATTCCAGTTTTACATCTTTAACTCAACAAAATAAAACTTAAAAACCAACTACGGAGGAGTTGATTACAAAACATAACTCTCTCCCAAAATAATGCCAACGTCATCACGTCGGCTCGGCGGCTCCTCACCAGAATCTTACTCCCTACACCCTACCACTGTCATTCTGCTCCCACGAACAAGGTTCGTGATCATCACAGGTATCAACCACACGATACAAAATTGCAAGGGTGAGTTTATTATAAAAGAACCAATACCAATTCCAAATAACCACAATTAGTAAGGAACATAGGCAAACGTGATAAGCATACACAACAATCATTATTCAACACTCATATCCAACAAATATTCATCATTCACATCCAACAATTACTCATCATCCATCCATGGACCCAATCAAGACTGCATAGAATGATGCATGCACCTAACTCAACACTCAGATGCAATGTGGTACGTACCAACAACAACCAAATATCAGGAAATAGCCTAAGCGTGTCCACACGACACTCTCACTTAGGGAACTGTGCTGAGTTTGTCGAGACCACCCGGTTGTGCACGTAACAGCCCCCCTCCCATAGGTGATCAGCCTGGGAGCCCAAAGGTGTTCCCTACCAGGTGACAGCCCCCTAGTACAAAGTACACTTGGCCACAGTTACTCTATTTCCTGTGTCGTGTGAGCTATGATCATGGCCAAAAGTAAGTGCCCAAGACCATGGACCAATTAAAGCACCTAAGCATCCCCTCAGGAATGCTTAGATTCTCTAACCACGCTAGTTACCCACGTCTAGGCCATCCGACAAGGTCAGTGCACTCTACCCCCCCATGACATACACTTCATACGACGTATGATCGTGGCCAAAAGCTAGTGCCAAAGACCCTGGAAGGTCAGTGCACAGTGCCCCCCACGATCATACACAACATCCAACGTATGAACGTGGCCAAAAGCTAGTGCCAAAGACCTTGAAAGGTCAATGCACAGTGCCCCCCACGAACATACACAACATGCACATGCCAATGCATTTCCAACATCAATCAACAAATCGTATTTCCATGTCATTCACAACATAAATATCATCTCATCTCGATGACGTTATCAACAACAACAACAACCTCATTTCATATTCACATATTCATCAATAATAACAATTCATGTTGACATGGTCTTTATTAACAACATCATCTCAAATAAATATCATCATAATTATCATTATCATCACATATCAATTAAAATCCTCAATAGCAACATCAACAACAATTCAAACAAACACAACAATATCATTTCCACACGCACGGTCTTCAAACAACACATTTCAAACAACCAAAACAATATCATTCATCACAATACATACATACATATATATATATATATATATATATATATATATATATATATATATATATATATATATATATATATATATCGCATCCCATTAGTTAAAACGTAATTTTCTTTGAAGAAAAATCAGCATGCAACAGGGACAGGCAGATATCCTCATAGCTAGGTTCCCTGACCCTAACTATGGTGTTAAATCGGTAAATTTTATAATAAACTCCCCTTACCTATATTGAGCTACCCCACGGATTCCTCGTCGCATCACTTGAAGATTCCTTTTTGTCCTTGCTTGTCGATTCCACACAAGCCTCTACCATGCCAAAACGAAGGAGACTTAGTATGGATTTAAGAAAACAAAGCTAGTAACAGTGCTCTGGGTCAAACACCCACATCACTACATGAAAGAGCTGAGAGTATTTCGGGTTTTACAAAGGAACGTAATTTGGAAATTCCGACCATGCCAATGTGACCGGGGTTCAGTGTAGGTTACGAAAATAACATGCATTTCATGAAAGGATAATGTTTACAAAGTCTCTTTCTCTAAGGTTTTTCAAAGGAAGCATAAGACATGCAATGACGGTTGCAAAGTTAGAAAAGATGCAAAGAGAAGATGAAACTAACAAGAAACAAGCATAGAACCATGGTTACCTCGAAAGAAAACGAAAGATCAGATTAGGGTTTTCGTTCTCTACCGAAACCGCAAGCCAAGTTGGAAATTCTGCTTCGGTTGAAGGGTTCCTCTCGATGTGGGTTTTCAATGGAGAACAATGATGGTTTGTGGTGGCTAATGGTGGATGTGGGTGATGGAGAAAGTACTTGGAACTTTAGAAATGGATTTGGAAGAAAGAAAGAAGAAGAAATGACATTTTTCCTAAGCTACAAGAAAGCAAAGGCTGAAATGCTTAAATAAGAGATGCTCTCGGGAACGGAAGCTTCTAGCACACTCCAAATAGTTTCTCAAAGATCCCAACGGTTAAATCATGGTAAAGTGTCTTGTGAAGTTGCAAACCAAATTTTGAGAAGATCTAACGGTTAACAAAGGCTGGGCAGCGTTTCTACCGAGGCAGCTTCATGTAGTTTTCTCTAGAAGCTTCATTAAGAGGCTTCCTCCAGAAGCTTCATTAAAAAGCTTCTAGCACACTCCAGACATTTTCTCAAAGATCCCAACGGTCAGATCATGGAAAGGTGTTTGGTGAAGTTGCAGACCAAATTTTGAGAAGATCTAACGGTTAATGAAGGCTGAGCAGCGTTTTTACCGAGGCAGCTTCATGTAGCTTTCTCTAGAAGCTTCATTAAGAGGCTTCCTCTAGAAGCTTCCTCGTGGCTTCTTTGAGAAGCTTTCTCAAGAGGCTTCTTTGAGAAGCTACATCCTTATCTATTCACCCCTCTATTAACTAAATTAACTTCCTTAAAAATAATTACGGATGAAAATAACGCAACAATAATCAAACATCAAACATAATTACGAATAATATATAGATATATATATCAGGGTGTTACATTGGTGGTTTTGGTGAATTGGCTAGGAGCTTGGCTTGTTTCATATACTTTCAACTTTCAAATGAGTTGGAGTTCTCCTGGTAAGAAGAGTTTGTTAACACTGGGTTGTAACCTTCTTTTTTTGTTCCCTTATTATAAAAAATACTAATATTTATTACTAAGAGAAAATAAATTAGATACTTTTGTAACCCTATTTGATGTTGACCGAAAAATAGCCTTGGTTGATGTCGATTTTAAAACATCATTGGTTGTGGTTAGGCAAAACAACCTTAGTTAAAATTATCAATATTTTGTATTTTTAAATTATTAAAAATTGAAAAATATTTTTTAATTAATATTTCAAAATTAGATTGTGATTGTTTTCTATAAAGTTTAATATTAAAATTTCATCTATTTAAAATATAAAATTGAAATTTTGCATATGGAGGACATTGAATTGCCTTATCCAAGCAAAGAATTTAAAATTGAAGAAATTTGAATTGATTTATCCAAACAAAGGATTTGAAAAACGAAAGAAATTAAAATCAAAACAATTTAAATTCTAGGCATTTCAAATTCCATGAAATTTTGAAATTCCAAATCCAAACACAAGGTAAAAGATTTGGTTTATATATATTACAATTAAGTGATTTGAAGATTCCTAAAGAAGTTCAATTCATAAAGATTGGAATGCCTCATGTGTAAATTAAATAATATTTTTTTAAAAAAATCCATAAATGAGCTTCTAAGGAAGCCTAGAATTAAAAAACCCAAAATTACATACGAGTTTTGAAATAAATTTGAGATCATATAGCTAACAAGAATCATAGTCATAAGAAATCTCATAAAATTTTCCTGATGTGAATTATCTCTATATATTGTTCCAGAATCTTCTATAAGCCAGTTATCCAAAAATTATCATGAGAGCATGATCTAGTGGCAGGAGTACACACCACATCATTTGAGATTGCCTCCACCATGAAGTAATATCATCAATTTCATTAGATTTGTTTTTTTTATTTGATATGATTTTCACGTATAATGTTCCCATTTTTGTGACTTGTGATAAATGGGATGAATAAGAATACTCATTTACATGGAAAATTTTGTGGTTCTCCCTGTCCTGGTATTTATTTATGCAATGAGGGGATAGAATGACAAATAAACACAAAATTTGTTAAGATTCATTCCCCGTACAAAACTGATTTCTCTTTTGTTCTAGTTATATAAATAAATTCCCATTCCTTGTTTTCTCAATAGGTATTGGCAAAGAAGTTTGGAGCAGCTAGGGTTACTCTTGAGCATTGCTACTATGACTCCATTTAATTCTTTGGAGACAGAAAATTTGAAATATCTTTTATCGATGCAGGCACTCTCTAATTTGGCTGTTTTGCCGGTATTATCAGGCAAGCAACATTGTTTTGCTCTCGTAGTTGTTATAGAACAACTTGGTAGAAATGAAGCTAGTAAAATAGTAACCTAATAAATTTAGTAGAAAAAATTTTGTGGATAGTTCTTTGCTTGAAGTTTTCTAAATGACTAAATAAACATAGGTAATGCAAGGTGTTGCAACCTACCCTTCGGCGGGAGGGCGACGCGAGGCTCACGGGTGTGTCTTCCAAGAAAGGAAAATACGCGGAGTCGCCACCAACGTTTATTTGAGGAAAACTTTGGAAAAACCGGAAAGGTGTGGTCTACGAACTTTAAGTGTGAAAGGTTTGGGAGTTGTATTTACGCACGGGGAAGGTATTAGCACCCCACGCGCCCGTCACAAGGGACGACAGCCTTTAATCAAGTGTGCAAATATGACTTCAATTTGTTTTATTTCCCTTTTACGTTTTTATGTCTTTTTATGCCTTTTTTTGTATTTTTTATCTTTTTGTGGTCGACAAGGGTGTTTCCCTTGCTCCTACGTATTCCTCAATTGTGGTAAGGAAATCAGACCTACGTAGTTCTTCGAGAACTAAACGTTGGTTAAGTTTTTTTTATCCTTTTTTGCAAGATATATTGTGACCAAACAAAAAGTCGTTTAAGGCGTTGGACCATTTAAATGATCTTTTGATTCTTTTGAAAGGAGAGAAAACATTAAGGCATTAGATCATTAATGATCTCTTGGTTTTTTGAAAGAGGTGACAAAGTTATGTGTTGATTTTAGGCTTTCAAAAGTCCACGTTTAACCAATAAAAGCAAAAAGGATCATTCAAGGCGTTGGACCTTGAAATGGTTTTTAGGTGATTTTTAATGACAAAGTTTGATTTGTGAGTTGATTTTAGCCTTAGTTTCACTTTGGTTATTAGTCAATTCAACTAAGAAAAATCCCAAAGAAAAGCGTCCGATTGATTTTTTTTAGATTTATTTTATTCAAAGATATTTTTGATTATTTTATTATTATTTTGCCTCTTTTTGGTTTTAAACGTGGTTACAACGTGAAAGATCGGTCGGATTTATTTTAACAGAGATTAAAAGATATTACAACTCAAATGATCGGTGGAAATTCATTTTATTTTTGATTAGGCGAGAAAACGGCTTAAATAAATGGTTAAAGCACGTCAAAAGGGGGTACGGAAAGCAAACGAAATAAAAATAAAAACACGCGAAACAAGTGGGGACCACTAAGAGCACATAGAATGAATTGAAAGGTTCAATTTCGGGAACTTACCGGTTGAAGACCGAAGAACGACGAAGAATGAACGAAGAACGATGAAGAACGATGGAAAATCTTCACGAAATCGCTCACGGAAACGTCTCAGAAGCGTTACGGAAGCTCTTCGGCTTGGATTTTCTTCACGGAAACAATTTTTCTCACTAATTTCAAGTGAATCCTAAATACCAGGGGGGTTGAACGAATTTGCTCTGCCCTCTATCCCTTATTTATAGGGGAAAAGAGGGAGGTGGTTGCCGCCCAGCTCGCCCAGGCGAGCTGGGTTGCTTCCACCAGAAGATACCCCCTTCTGTTGGAACACCCTGGAAGGTCCAAGGGGGTCTGGTTGCTATTTGCACACCCCTTTTTACTAAATACACTCCCCTTTTATTTTTTTTGTTGATTCTTTTTCCGTAACGTTACGGAACTTTACGGATTACGTAACAATACTTGTTTTCTTTCAGTAATGTCGTGAAACTTTATGGATTACGCAACCATCCCCTCTTTGACTTTTGGAATGTTACGGAACTTTACGGATTGTGCAACAATGCTTCCTTTCGACTTCCGGCTTGTCGCGGAACTTCACGGATTGCCTAACGATGGGTGTTAAGTACCTCGAAGCGGTCAAGCGAAGGTTGCATCCCACCAAACAAATGGTCCCCGGATGAAATTAGGGTATGACAGTTGCCCCTCTTTACTTATCTTTTATTGGAGATAAAACCGAAGTAAAGATAAGACACTAATTTCGTTCGAGCGGAACATCATTCGGCCGGTCAATATCCCCGCTAGTGGAACCTGTCATTCAGAAAGAAAAGAAAAGGCATCAGAAGCGTCAACAAACTTTAGTGTCTTGAAAACGACAAAGTTGGACAACCATGACACTTCCCTTCACCATTGCACTCGATAGTCCCTGCCCAGCAGAGAAGAATCTCGCGCGTCGTTGGGCTTGAATGTTTCCGAACGACGAGAGTAAAAACCTGCAAAAATTTTGAAAGTGATCGGCACTGAACGACCGACATCATCCTGATACCGTCGAATTCGTTCCCCTCAGTTGACGAAAGACACGGATGACCATATGGTATCTCTGCCTGCCACCTGACTCACTGTCCTCGGATGACAAAAAGGTGCAGGAGACGATGTTAGTCTCTGCACGTCAACGGGTCGTTTGCCCCTGGTTGACGAAAGGTGCGGGTAACCATAAGGTAACCCCACATGTCACCTGACTTCATGGGTCAAGACGACAGAAGGTACAGGAGACGATGTTAGTCTCTACATGCTATCGTGCTCTGGGTCTGATGGATAGCAAAAGAATGTTTATACAGATACCCACTTGGGTATTTCCGCCTGCCCCCTAACTTCACGGGTTACTACTGACAGAGATTGACTGCGTGGAAGACGATGTAAATCTCCGTGTGTCAACGAGCTCGTTGTCCGCGATTGACAAAGGGTGCAGAAGACGATGTTAGTCTCTGCATGCTATCATGCGTTGAGTCTTACAGATAGCAAAAGAATGTTTATATGGATAACCACTTGGGTATTTCCGCCTGCCCCCTAACTTCACGGTTTAGTACTGTCAGAGATCGACTGTGCGGAAGTCGACGTAAATCTCCGCGTGTCAACGGGCTCGTTGGCCGCGATTGACAAAGTGTGCAGAAGACAAAGTCAGTCTCTGCATGCTATCGTGCGTTGAGTCTTACGGATAGCAAAAGAATGTTTATACGGATAACCACTTGGGTATTTCCGCCTGCCCCCTAACTTCACGGGTTAGTACTGACAGAAATCGACTGCGTGGAAGACGATGTAAATCTCCGCATGTCAACGAGCTCGTTGGCCGCGACTGACAAAGGGTGCAGAAGATGATGTTAGTCTCTGCATGCTATCGTGCGTTAAGTCTTACGGATAACAAAGGAATGTTTATACGGATAACCACTTGGGTATTTCCGCCTGCCCCCTAACTTCACGGGTTAGTACTGACAGAGATCGACTATGCGAAAGTCGACGTAAATCTCCGCGTGTCAACAGGCTCATTGGCCGCGATTGACAAAGGGTGCAGAAGACGACGTTAGTCTCTGCATGCTATCGTGCGTTGAGTCTTATGGATAGCAAAAGAATGTTTATACGGATAACCACTTGGGTATTTCTGCCTGCCCCCTAACTTCACGGGTTAGTACTGACAGAGATCGATTGTGCGAAAGACGACGTAAATCTCTGCATGTCAACGGGCTCGTTGGCCGCAATTGAAAAAGGGTGCAGAAGACGACGTTAGTCTCTGCATGCTATCGTGCTTTGAGTCTTACGGATAGCAAAAGAATGTTTATATGGATAACCACTGGGGTATTTCCTCGTGCCCCCTAAGTTCACAGGTTAGTATGGACAGAGATCGACTGCGCGGAAGTCAACGTAAATTTCCGCGTGTCAACGGGCTCGTTGGCTGCGATTGACAAAGGGTGCAGAAGACGACGTTAGTCTCTGCATACTATCGTGCGTTAGTCTCTGCAGTCGCTACCAACGTTTATTCGAGGAAAATATTAGAAAACCAAAAACGGGGTCTCCGAAGTTTGAAACTGTGTTCGGGAGTTGTTTACGCATGGGGAAGCTATTAGCATCCCACGCACTCGTCACAAGGGACGATAGTCTTTAATCGAATATGCAAAACATGACTTCAAAATTTGTGTATTTTCCCTTTCTTTATTTCTTTATGTTTGAAAGTTTGTGTGTTACATTGATTTTATGTTTTTCAAAAGATTGATTTTAATTGCGAACAAAAAGTCATTTAAGGCGTTGGACCTTGAAACGATGTTTTAAACTTTGAAAAGCGGAGAGAAACGTTAAGGCGATGGACCTTGAAACGATCTTTTGATTTTTCAAAAGAGGAGAGAGTCATTGAGACGTTGGATCTTGAAACAATCTCAAGTGATATTTGATGAAATGAAGAAGTTTATGAGTTGGTTTTGCTTATTATCCTTCAATCCTTTTTTAAAGAGAACTTGCAGCACTAATGATCGATTAAAACTTACTTTACAAGAAGAAAATGGGATTTTTGATGCTAGAAGAAGGAGATGAAGATGCACAAAACAATAAAAAGGACCCTTAAGGGTGCATAGATCACATTCAAATCCTTAAAAAAAGACTAATCGGATGACGAACAAAGAACAAATGAAGAACGATGTAGAAGTCGATTACGGTCGCAATTCGGTAGTGGCTCAACTTCATTTTTCTCTTCTTTCTTCTTCTTCTCTATGATTTCTCTCAATTTATTCACCTCTGGACCTCAGAACCCCCTTCTCAGCCCCTTTTAACGCTTATTTATAGCAAAACAAAGCATTTGGTGTTATGACAACTAGCCCAGGCGAGCTGTTACTTCATCCTAAAGCAACCTTGCTCGCCCAGGCAAGCTGGTTACTTCAGCATGAAGTTATTTGGTGGCCCATTGGAGCTTGTAGGCCTAGGATCTTCTTCATCAATGGATTCCTTTGCTTCTTGGAAGATGAATGACAGCGGAATGAAGAAAGCAAGAGAGAGAGGAGATGCCACTTCAAGGAGAAGATGAGTCTAGAAGAAGCTCACCATCACAGGAGGCCAAGGATAAGAGCTTGGAGGAAGAAGAAGATGAATGAAGGGAGAGGAAGAGAAGAGCACAGAATTTTGTGCTCTAAATGAGCTTTGAAATCTGAAGTTTAATAATTAAATGATCAAAGTTCCCAAAAAAATGCACACACAAGGTCTCTATTTATAGCCTAAGTGTCACACAAAATTGGAGGGAAATTTGAATTTTTATTCAAATTTCACTTGAATTTGAAATTGAATTTATGGAGCCAAACTTTGGAGCCAAAATTTCACTAATTATGATTAGTGAATTTTAGCTATGGTTCAGCCCACTAAATTCAAGATCAAGTCCAAGATTCTCCACTAAGTATGCTTAGGTGGCATGAGGCATGTAAAGCATGAAGCACATGCACAAAGTGTGACTATATGATGTGGCAATGGGGTGTAGCAAGCAAATGCTCACCTCCCCCTCTAAAATTTAATTGGATTGGGCTTCTCCCAATTCAATTAAATTTATTTTCCAACACACACATCAAATATTCACTTAATGCATGTAAAATTACAAAACTACCCCTAATACAAAAACTAGTCTAGGTGCCCTAAAATAGAAGGGCTGAAAAATCCTACATGTCTAGGCTACCTTACCTACATTATGGAGCCCTAAATACAAGGTCCAAAAATAATGAAACCTTAATCTAATATGTACTAAGATATGTGGGCTCATACTTAGCCCATGAGCCCGAAATCTACCCTAAGGCTCATGAGAATCCTATGGCCTTCTCTTGCATCTCTGGCTCAATCTTCTTGGAGTTTTCTATCCAATGCCCTTGCGGGGTAGGATTGCATCACCTGGTCGAGCCAAGGTTTAGAAAAAGTGTAAAAATGAACCTTTTGTCCTCCTCTTTGAGTATTTTTCGCATTCTTTACCGAAATGTCGAAAAACCTTTTGTATTGTGCGACAACTGGTGTTAAGCAACTCAATTCAGCTAGCAAGAATCAAAATGTTAGCAAATGATAGTCCCCGAATGAAATTAGGGTATGATAGTTGCCCCTCTTTACTTATCTTTTATTGGAAATAAAAGGGAAGTAAAGATATGGACACTTATTTTGTTCGAGCGATCTTGCTATTCAACCAGGCAACCAAGGAAATGAAAGTGAGAAAACATGAGGACATTAAAGTTCTTCTTTTTTTTCTTTTTTCTTTTTTTGCTTCCTTTTTTTCAAAGCATGGAAATAGAGGACGTCGATTCCTATGAATCACAAACAAGGACATTGAGTCCTATAAAAGACAAAAGTTGTTGAAGTCTTTGAAATGTAAATGAAGACATTGTCATCTTTTGAAAGTGTAAATGATTGAAGATATTGTCGTCTTTTGAAATGTAAATGAAGACATTTTCATCTTTGGAAAGCGTAAATGGCGGAAGATATTGAAGTCTTTGAAAATAAAATGAAGACATTATTGTCTTTTGAAAGCATAAATAACGAAGACATTGAAGTCTTGAAATGTAAATGAAGACATTGTCGTCTTGACAAAAGACATTGAAGTCTTTGAAATGTAAAGAAGATTGTGATAGTCTTGACAAAAGACATTGAAGTCTTTGAAAAGTAAAGGAGAAGATGACCTTGATTGTCTCTGCAAGACAAAAGACTATGATAGTCTTTGAAAAATAAAGGAGCATATGACCTTGATCGTCTTTGCAAGAAAAAAAACTATGATAGTCTTCGAAAAATAAAGGAGCAGATGCCTTGATTGTCTCTACAAGACAAAAGACTATGATAGTCTTTGAAAAGTAAAGATAGATGACATTGATAGTCTTTGCAAGACAAAAGATTCTGATAGTCTTTGAAAAGTAAATGACAGAGGACTTTGTGTCCTATGAAAGCATAAAGATAAAGGACTTTGAGTCCTATGAAAGACAAAAGCGAGGACTTTGAGTCCTCTAAAAGACAAAGGTGAGGACTTTGAGTCCTATGAAAGATAAAAGTGAGGACTTTGAGTCCTATGAAAGATAAAAGCAAGGACTTTGAGTCCTATGAAAGATAAAGGCATGGACTTTGAGTCCTAGGAAAGATCTTTGAGTCCCGTGAAAGATAAAAGCGAGGACTTTGAGTCCTATGAAACAAGCCAATATGTACTAGTACCGAGGGGCTCAACCTAATGAGAAAGCAAGAGGTTGACTCTTTGAGAGGGCCTCTCATGCTAAACTTAAAAGATGGGACATTGGATTTGGGAAATTGGCATATGAAGAGAAATCTATGCACTTAACATGATTTTTGGGATGCAGATGTATGCAACATTTATCTTGCAAAGCAAAAAATGCAGGCTTTGTACACAACAATGCAATGCAATGGAAAATTATACAATGTTCATGACATTCTTTCCTATTTTTGCAATTTAATTTTGATTTTTTTTTGCTTCTTGTTTTGCTTTTTGTGGAAAACACAGATTGATTGTCTTTTTCTGAAAGACGTGATAACTCATGTTACCTCATCCTATCTTTTCAAATGTCTTTGGGGACTCCCTCAGAGTGTATGTTTTGTTTGATTTAGTCACTTGACAATTTTGGAGTGACGACAATGGAGCCGTTTGATATTTAATCAATCAACCAAAATATTGATCCTAGGGTTTTCCCTTTTTTTTAAAAAAAAAAACTTTGATTATTCTGCACAAGAAGAAAATATATGGCTTTGGGAACGATCTCATGCATCGTTGAAGGATGGCAATGGACCATTACACTTTGGTATATGACCAAGTGAAACTTTCTCGATTTAAGGTCATAGAGCGATGCCAAGGGTCTATCAATCTCACTGAAACTCAATGACATGGGTTGATCTTGAAAGAATTTATTATAGTGAAGACTACCCTTGGATTTGAAAGGAATCCTAAGGAATTTTGCATAAGCAATTAATATTAGGTGTATCCCACTATCATAATTGTCTTTCGGGCATTTTCGAATGAGTTTTCTTCTTAAATGTGCAAGTGTGAAACCTCGAGGATTCTCTCTTTTTTTTGTATATTTTTCAACAATCACAAGCGTGTGTGGGTTTTGTTCCAGAATCCCAACTTAAAAGCAAAATTAGTCATTCCTTGATCCACATGGGCTTTATTGGGCTTGTGACATGGTCTGGGGTAAGAGGGCTATGAAAGAAAGGATTAGAGAGGCTCAAAGAGTATTTGAGGGTTATATTGAGTCAGAACCTTGAGAGCGTTGCTTGTACCTTTTGGGCTCCTTTCAACTCTTGGGTTGGGCTCTACTTCGTTTGTCTTATACATTAATCTTCTATTGCACTTTTGTGCCTTTCTTGTAAAATCTGGAGATCTTTGTCTCTCTTTTTTCCTTCACTTGCCTTTGGCGGATTTTATTTTCTTTTTTTTATTTGCCCAACTTCATGCATGTGTTGTTTGCATTGCTCTTCCCTCCGGTTTAGCGGGGGCTCCTACTCAGGGTTCCTATTTTGTTTTTGTTGTTTTTTTGTGTTGTTTGTAGAAAACAAATATGCTTCATCTTGGAGGGGGTAGCAAGAGATAAATTAGCATTTGGGATTTTGAAACATAGCCATGTGTCATTTCAAATCTTGACTTAGATTCTTTGTAGTTTGAATTTTGGGACAAAACCTTAATAACACGCCCCTAATTGTTTTTTTTCCTTTTTCTTCTTATTTTATTATCAACCCTAATTTTTGCTTAGGTTGCCCTTTCGGGTTTTCAACCTACCAAGTGAAAACTTTGATCTGCCCCTAGGTTTGCTTGAGGCTCATGCCCGATGCCTCTCATTGCCCCAGTGTAGGGCTCTGAGGTATCTATTGTTGTCTTTTCTCATGACCTTGTAGCAAGGAGAAATGAACGAAACTGTGCAGATTTTCGAAAATGAATTTTCAAGGATGAGAAACATTTAAAGGATTTTCAATTGAAAAATTAAGTCGAATGACTCCTATTCTTGATAACTCACTTTTCTCTCAAAAAGACAACTTTTAGGAATGATAAAAATGAGGTCACACGAATGCCTATACTTTTATTTGAAACACAGTTAATCAAAGATTTTTTTTTTAACTTTTTACTTTACTCATCATTTATGGCTCCCTCACCAAACGCGTACAACGAGTAGTATCTAATTGAACAAATTTGGAGATAAACTCAAGAGTGCAAGTCACTTGAGCAAAGAAACCAACGGCTTACATTCACATTCCAGTGAAAGTTAAATAAACAAAGATGTAATTTTGAGAGAATGAGATAAAGACATCAAATTTATCCATATTATTAGCATTGTGACTATTGTTTACAATAATGACATAAACTTGAAAATCCTAATGAGTCATTGGAGACATCTAACAATAACCTTCAAATTGCCCCATGCATAATGTCGGTTGCCAATGTCAGAATTCACAAGCGATTATCCTCCTCAAATTTTAGCCAGCCGACATCAATCAGATTTTGCACCTTATGTTTCAGGGTCATACAATGCTCAATGGAATGCCCCGGAACTCCTCCATGATAAGCGCATGTTGTGTTTGAGTTGTATCCTCAGAAAAATGAAGGTTGAGGAACCTTGGCTGCGGTTATGGCTACCATTTATTGAGTAGATATGGGAGTAAGTTAGCATATGACACCGAAATTGGGGTGAATTCTACAGGCTTCTTAGTTAGAAAATTCCTTCCTTGGTTAGTGTTTTGCGTGGTGTTTGGTATTTGAGGATTTAGGGGTGGCCTTTGTGGATGATTGGGTGTTCTTGGTTGATAGGGTGGTGGGTAATGAGAAGGGCTGATATTGGCTGAGTATTGATATTATGGAGCTGGTGGAAAATTTGGCCATGTAGGAATGGTAGTGTTAGTCGCTTTATACGACTAACTTTTGTATAGAAATCATTTTCCAAAGCTTGTATAGTTCCCCAATTTATGGTTATTTTGGAGTAAATTTTGTAAATAAATCTTGTTTTATGGTTAAAGCTGTCTCTAGAACATTTCCATTGGATTTAATGATGAAATCTATGCATTTTCAGGTGAAAAAGAGGCTAAGTTTTGAATTGCAAAAAGTAGCAGTTAGGCTAAATGTGCATCCACCGCTAAGCGCAGCTTCAGAGCGCTTAGCGCAAAGGAGAATTTGGCAAAGCATCAGCATCAAAGCCGTGCGCTAAGCGCAAGATCAGTGCGTTAAGCGCAGCAGGTGCCTTCAGTTAGGCTAAGCGCGAGATTGATGCTAAGCTCAATTCCACTTACTCGCGCTAAGCGCAAGGGTGGTGCTAAGCGCAACGTCGCAAATTCAGAGCCTATTTAAAGCCTGTTTTGTGCAGAATTAGGGTAGAATGCCCAGGGCACAGATTCCAGAGCATACCATAGTGCCTATTTCGGGAAAAGAGCCCTAGAAGCAGCAAAGAGGAGTAGCTTTTGTAGAGATACCTAGATTTTGTAAGCTCATTTATTGTTAGGGTTTCTTTATAATGGCTGGCTAAACACCCTAGTTGGAGATTTCTAATGAACAACTGATGTAAATACATAATATCTAATTGATTGTTTTTCTGTGTTCAATGCTTCATTCAATGCTTGATGTTTGTATGCTTTTGGTTTGATCACCCATTTGTGTGCATAGTTAGGTGACTTTAGCATTGGGAAATGTACTGTTGCCTTAGAATTGATTGAAGCAGGATCGAAACTTAGTCTTAAATGAGGGATCTACGGATTAAGTTTTGGTTTTAATTATGTTGTTACAATAATGCTGTTTAGTTTAGACCTAGTTTTAAATGAGGGATCTGCGGACGAAGCTTAGGCTAAACTTTCGTAAGATACTTGAACTGAGTCTATTCATAAATGAGGGATCTGTGGATGAAACTCAGTTTAAGTTAGTCTAAACCTAAGAGGGCTGTCTAAATCGAGCCTAGTCTTAAATGAGGGATCTGCAGACGAAGCTTGGATTAATTCGGCCTGACGAGGGATCGAGGGTGTAGTAATTTAGGCTACAACATAGAACACAAGAGCACAATTGATTAGAGAAATATATTTCTATGCATTAGCTTGTTTGTTAGAAAGACCCAACATTTCTACCTACTGCTGTCATTTTATTTACCTTGCATTTTATAGTTTTTAGCATAAAAGTTTAGTTTAAATTCTGTTTGAAATTATCACTCATACATGTTCTCTCAACAATGCTTCAATTCTGAACTCAATTCAGGCTAACATTAGTTCCCTATGTTCGATACTCAGATTCATCCATTTTAATTTTAAATACTTGACGATCCGGTTCATTTTCCGGTAAACCCCCATTGAAATTTCCTTGAGGCATAAATGAATAAAAAGTAACTGCATTGGGGAAACAACAGGTAGTCATAACATGGGTTCCTCCTTCCTTCTCATTCTCCCTATTTTCTCCAGGCTTCCTATTCATCAAAGCAGGATAATTAAATTTGCCTCTTCTCAAACCCACTTCGATCCTTTCGCCAGGGAAAACTTAATCGGCAAAGCTTGAAGGCGTGTAACCCACCATCTTCTCATAGTAGAACACCGGTAATGTGTCTACTATCATTGTTATCATCTCCTTCTCCATCATTGGGGGTGCTACTTGAGCTGCCAGGTCCCTCCACCTCTGGGTGTATTCCTTGAACGACTCATGCTCTTTCTTGCACAAGTTCTGTAGGTGCATTCTATCCAGAGCCATATTAGAATTGTACTGATATTGCCTAATGAAGGCAACGATTAGGTCCTTCCAAGAATGGACTAGGGAAGGTTCCAGATTAGTATATCAGGTGATGGCTGCCTCAGTAAGACTTTCCTGGAAGAAATGCATCAACAATTTTTCATTTTTCGAGTATGCCCCCATTTTCCTGCTGTACATTTTCAGGTGATTCATGGGGCAAGTAGTCCCCTTGTACTTATCAAAATCCAACACTTTGAGCTTTGGAGGGATGACGACATCAGGCACTAGGCACAACTCTGCCATGTCAGCAAAAGCATAATCTCCGCCTCCTTAAATGACCCTCAACCTTTCCTCTATATGATTGAATTTTCCCCTTTCCACCATGGCAAGAGGGGCTCTTCCCACTCCAAAAGGCAAGGGTTGTGGTTTTGGGTGGTACTGAGGGCCCCCAAGATGTTAGGCTAAGGTACACCACCAAATGCTTGCCCCTCAATGGCATGTCCGGGGTAAGGCTCGAAGTCGGCCAGAGCGTGGTCCTGGGATTCTTCACGTGCCCCCCATGGGTTGAGATACATGTGCATGATCATATTGGGGTTGTTGTCTCTCAATGAGTATGGGAGTGGAGTTATTGACATTCTTATCGGGAGTGTGTGCAACACCGGGTGGTGTATAGTTGGGAGGCAAGGCATATGGTGGGAAGGAATGCTTGTTTTGAACTTGCACAAAATGGGGACTGCCCGTACTTCCTCATGCTTCGCCTCCTTGCCCTACCATATCCAAGGATGAATGATTTACTTGATCGAAGCCAAGTGGGTGAGTTGGGTCCAGTTCTGTGGCGGTACATTGGGCAACAACCATAGCCGCATTGACCTCCATCATTCTTTTCATACTCATCATGGCTTCCACCATTGTGGCTATTTGCTCTTTCATGGCCTCCATGTCGGCCTTCATTTGCTCTTGCACCTCCACTATTTCACTCATTACTCTAGCTTTGGCACGCGTTTAGTAAGGGCGCCGTAAAACGCGTTCTTTCCATTTGATTACAATGATTACAGTTCTGATTTCAAGGAAAGAATGCAATGAGCAATGCCACCAATGTGAAAAGAAAAATAAGCATGGATGTATGTGGATGATGCATTGTTGAAGTATTTGTGAATTTTACGCAGGACATAGGGTCGAATCAATTTAGATTTTCATTAAAACAACATGGTTCATCACATATTGTCAAAGTGAAACTGGAAATAAAACATGGACGTCAACAATCCTTAAATTTTGCAAATCATTTAGCTTAATCATGTGTTGGCAGTAGACAAAGGAGCGATGTAACTTGATCCATCTTTTTGCAAGCTGGTTACTTCTATACTTGACCTTGACTTGATGAACCTTTCCTTAAAACATGTGCTTGGTTCAACCCCATAATCCAACGAAAAGCAATTTTGATCGCCAATACTTCGGCAACATATCATAGAGATGAATGACTAGGACATACTTATGCTATGCATGGCAAATGGAATTATGAGATTGACATGAGATGCCTGAAGAACCATCATTTTCCTAGTTAACCATGCATTAGGTACCATGTTCACATGATTTTCAATCATTTTTTAAGAGAAATGAGTGTATAATCCCAACATGACTGGTTTATATCCATCATCATGGTACCCAACACATGTAACTAAGAATGTGGTGTGACTTTCTTTTTTTTTTCTTTGTTTTTTTTTGTAGAGGAAAATGCAAGGATCATGCATGCAAACTATGGAAATAGAATTCATCCAGTTTGCGGAACAAAAGCATGCTAGATGAAGGTGTATGACAATGCAATGACTTATGCAAATGCAATGCATGGATATGACAAATGATAAATGCAGGAATGATATGTTCATTACGATGCCATGAAGAGATGCATGATGCAATCAAGGAACAAGCCAGAGTGAGTTTGCTATGTGCCCCCTAATTCGAGAACCTAATGGAAAGGATCCAAAAGTCCACTTCTAGTGATAAATCCCAATGGTGGTTTCATGTAACTTTACTGGCTTCTAGATATATCATCCTCTTAGGTAATACATTATGGAGATAGGGACTATCAACGACAATGCATCACAAAAATAGGAAAACTCTAGATGAGGCTTCACTATTATCAAGCGAGTCGAAGACTCAGCAAGACCACAGATCGACCTCCACTCCTTATGGCTCACATAGACCTGGGTATAGGTCCTAATATCACAATGTGTGTGCAAGGTGTAGGTGCCATGTGTGCATAGAAAAAATATTTCTAACTATGAATGTAATTGATAGACAAACACACACCAAACACAACAACATAGCAAAGGTTATATACAAATATGGACAAAACAAAAGAGAAAAGGGAAAACAAATAAAGAAGAAGTCATGATAAAAGCATTGCACACCAATTGAATGGCCTAACTCTCTAACAAGTCCCCAGTGGAGTCGCCAACTATCGCAACCTACCCTTCAGTGGGGGTGTGATAAGGCCAAAATAGATGGGCCAAAGCATTTGTCTCCAAGGAAGAAAACGAGTGGAGTCGCCACCAATGTTAAAACTTTATTAACCTTCAATCTTTTTTTAAAGAGAACTTGCAGTATTAACCTTCAATCTTTTTTTAAAGAGAACTCAGGAGATATTTGATGAAATGAAGAAGTTTTTGAGTTGATTTTATTTTGGTTTTGCTTATTAACCTTCAATCTTTTTTTAAAGAGAACTTGTAGTACTATTGATCTGTTAAAACTTACTTTACAACAAGAAAATGGGATTTCTGATGCTTGAAGAAGGAAATGAAGATGCACAAAACAAGAAATAGGACCTCTAAGGGTGCATAGATCACATTCAAATCCTTAAAACAAAAATTAACTAGATGAAGAACGAAGAATGAATGAAGAACAATGTAGAAGTCGAAACGGCATACTAATATTTGTGTGTCTTTTGATGTTAATTCTTTCGAAAAGGCAAGATACTTTATTACCTTTATTCATGACTATTCACGTTATGATTATGTCTACTTACTGCACAAGAAGTCTTAGGCAATGGATACCTTAGAAATTTACTTGAATGAAGTAGAAAGACAATTAGATAAAAAGGTGAGAGTTGTAGGTCTGATAGAGATGGTGAGTATTATAAAACATACGATGAAACTAGGCAACACTTAGGTCTATTTGCTAACATCCTTCATAAACATGGCATTTATGCATAATACACAATGCTTGATACTCCACAACAAAATGGTGTATCAGAAAGGCGTAATAGAACTTGAATGGATATGGTTAGGAGTATGTTAAGCAATTCAACTTTATTTGTATCTTTGTGGATGTATGCCTTGAAAACTACCTTGTATTTGTTGAATAGGGTTCCTAGTAAGGTAGTTCCAAAGACACCTTTTGAACTGTAGATGAATAGGACACCTAGTATAAGACACCTAGATGTCTAGAGTTATCGGGCAGAAATAAGGATTTATAATCCACAAGAAAGAAAATTGGATGCAAGAACAAACAGTGGATATTTCATTGGTTATCCCGAAAAGTCAAAGGGGTATATGTTTTATTGTTCTAATTATAGTATAAGAATTGTCAAAAATAGAAATGCAAGGTTCATTGAAAATGGTGAAATTAGTGGAGTGCAATTCCATGAGATGTGGAAATTAAAGAAGTTAGAGTGCAAGTCCCTTTAGCTTGTGCTTCTAATAATAAGGTGATTTCTCCTTTAGTTGTTGTTTGAAACAACAATGAAGAAGAGAAACACAATAATGAGCCCATGATACACAATAAACCTATTGTGAAAGAACCATAAGAAGTAGCATTAAAGAGGTCTCAAAGAGAAAGGAGACCAACTATTTTAAATGACTATGTGGTACACCTACATGAAATAGAAACAGACTTAAGCATTGATGATAATGATCCAGTTTCATTTTTACAAGATGTAAGCTGTGATAATTTTGAGAAGTGATTAGTTGCCATGAAAGAAAAGCTAAATTTCATGGAACATAATTGATGCAATCCTATCCCGCAAGGGCATTGGGTAGAAGACTCCAAGTAGATTGGGCTAGAGATCCAAGGGTAGGCCCTAGGGTTTTCATGAGCCTTAGGGTAGATTTCGAGCCCATGGGCTAAGTATGAGCCCGCTTATCTTTGTAAATATTAGAATAGGTTTTTCCTTCGTTTGGGCCTTGTATTTTGGTCATTCTAGTAGTATAGGGTTTTAGCCTTGTATTTCGGGGCATTTTGAGTAGTCTTTGTAGTAAGGACCTTTTTTATTATTTTCATGTTTTTTGTCATGGGGGTGAGCTTAGCTATTATAGGGGGTGTGTAGCTAAGTTCTAGCTTCTCATCTCAAGGAGGTGAGCTTAGCTATTAGAGAGGTATGTGTAGCTAAGCTCTAGCTTCTTTAGGAATCTTCTTAAGGAAGCTTCTCAAGGAGGTGAGCTTAGTTATGAGAGGGGTGTGTGTAGCTAAGCTCTAGCTTCTCAAGGAAGTTTTCTCAAAGAAGCTTCTCAAGGAAGTTTTCTCAAGAAATCTTCTCAAGGAAGCTACCTAGTCTATAAATAGAAGCATGTGTAACACTTGTTGTAACTTTGATGAATGAGAGTCTTGTGAGACACAACTCAAAGTTCAACTTCTCTCCCTTTTTCTTCCTTCAATTTCGTGCTCCCCCCTCTCTCTTTCTCTCCCTCTTTCTTTTCCTCCATTGAAGCATCCTCTCCAAGCTTCTTATCCAAGGCTCATCTTGGTGGTGAAGCTCCTTCTTCTATGGCTTATTCCCTAGTGGATGGCGCCTCCTCTCACCTCTTCTCCTTTGTCTTCCGCTGCATCTCCATGGTGGAAAGTCACCATTAAAGGACCTCAATGAAGCTCAAAGATCCTGCCTCCATAGAAGCCCCACAAGCAAGCTTCCATCAATAATGGTGTTTAGGACCTCTTAGAATTGCCCAAGGGTTATAAGAGAGTTGGTTGCAAGTGGGTCTTCAAGACTAAACATGACTCTCATGGAAACCTTAAACGTTACAAGGCTAGAGTTGTTGCTAAGGAATTTACTCAAAAAGATGGCATTGATTATAAAGATGCATTTTCACTGGTCTCCCAAAAGGATTCTTTCAGGATTATCATGTCATTAGTAGCCTATTATGACTTAGAGTTACATCAGATGAATGTGAAAATTGTCTTTCTTCATAGAGATTAAGAGGAGAATGTTTATATAGACCAACCAATGGGGTTCTTAGTTGAAGGAAAGGAACAAATGGTGTGAAAATTAAAGAAATCAATATATATTCTTAAACAAGCTTCCCGCCAATGGTATTTGAAGTTTAATGATACCATTGTTTCCTTTGGATTTATGAAAAAAATTGTTGATCGATGTATATATTTGAAGGTTAGTGGGAGTAAGGTTATTTTTCGAATTTTGTATGTTGATCATATCTTGCTTGCAACTAATAATCTTGGTCTTCTTCATGAAACTAAGAAGTTTCTCTCTAGAACCTTTAAAATGAAAGATATAGGTTAGGCAAGCTATGTGATAGGGATAGAAATATTCTAAGTATTAGAGAAATTCATGATTGAAAAATGTTCAACATCACCCATTCCAATTCAGAAAGGAGACAAATTTAGTCTCGCACAATGTCCTAAAACTGATGTGGAATGAAAACAAATAGAAGCAATTTTGTATGCATTAGTTGTTAGGAGTATTATGTATGCTCAGATCTGTACTCGACCAGACATAAGCTTTGTAGCTAGAATGTTAGGAAGATATCAAAGTAACCCCGTAATGGAACATTGGAAAGCTGTAAAGAAGGTTCTGAGATACTTATAGGGAACAATAGATCACATGCTTACATATAGGTGGTCTGATCACCTTGAGGTGATTGAGTATTCAAACTCTTAATTTTCTAGATGTGTGGATACAAGAAAATCTACCATGGAAGCCGAATTTACCGTTGTAGCTAGAGGAGCAGTATTATGGAAGAGTGCAAAGCAATCAGTTGTTGTTGCATCTACCATGGAAGCTAAATTTGTAGCATGTTTTAAGGCTACAATTCAGCCTAATTGGCTATGGAACTATACTTTAGGGCTTGGAATTATTAACAATATTGCTAGGCTGCTAAAAATGTATTGTGATAACTGTGCAACATTATTTTTCTCTAAGAACGATAAGTACTCTAAGGGTGATAAGCATATGGAATTGAAGTACTTTTTCATGAAGGAAAAAGTTTAGAAACAAAGAGTGTCAATAGAACATATTAGCACAAACCTTATGATACATGTGCCTTTGACAAAGGGATTACCGCCCAAGACATTTATATAACATGTTGAAAATATGGGCATTATTATTATTTATGATCATTGAGTGTAATTTACCTTAAGCATTTTACTAACACTCTGAGCTCATTTATGATATGTTTCTGATTACCTGTTCTCTATGTTTGCATGCATATTTGTATTTTAGAGTAATGTTAACAGGTTTTGTCTTGAATAAAGACATTATGTTAGACCAATTATGTACTCCTAACTAATGTTCATATTAAGGAGAAGACTAATTTGCAGAACATGGAAGGGACTATGTCGATTAAGTGATGTACAAATTCCATGACTTGAATTGGTTCCTATTCTTAATCATGAAATTATGATGTACCAAATGTATAGAACAATATAGTCATTTTAATGTGCATTATGTTAGTTTAATCTATTTATTTATTTAGTCTGCAATGTTTGGTAATGTTGCATGAGCCAAGTGGGAGAATGTAAGAATTAATGTCTCACATGAGAGGCATGTGACTTATGTATGGACTAATAATTAAGTAATTAATAATTAAGGACTAAAATGTAATTGGGCTAAATTGGAAAAGTTTCTAGAAATAACTACTATTTGATAGGAGTGGTGGTTTTAAAAGTGGTTAATCTTATTAACGTGAAACGAGGTCCCCTTCCTGATAGAAAAGTGTTCCCTCAAAACCCCAAGCCATCATTAATGTAGAGAGAAAGAAAAAATAGTCAAGGGAGCGAAATCTTGTTTCTCTCCTCTTTCAAGGAGGCAAAGCACATCGGAGAGAAGTTTCACTATGGAAAAAGGTACACAGTGATTATCTATTATTTGTGAGAATCATAAATAGGTTAGCGGTAAAAAGGTTAAGTAAAATTTTGCTACCTCTGATGGCATCCGTAATTGTTTTCCATTAAGCATCGAGCAACATATCCTTACTTATTCTAACGACTTTAGAACCTCTAGGACATTCAAATAATACCCTTTTAGATGATGAAATCATTTCACCATCACAATACGCAACGATAGGTACACCTTCTATGTTTTCAGCAATATGGTGAACATCAAGGCAAGAAAAGCTATGGGAACTCTAGGAACAGTTGTAACCAAGCTTGGAACTCTAACAAATCCCCTTGAAGTGTTGGGAATGAAAACAAGAATTCTGACTGGAGTTCTAAGGATCTTGGAAATAAAGATTCTAACTGGGGCATGAGAAGTAATTAGAATTCTGGAGAAACAATAGCAGCTGGAAGATAGCAAATGCCTCAAGCGATGATGGTGTAAATGAAGGTTCAAATGAAAATTTCGTTGGAGTAGATGGTGCCAACTCGAGAAGTGGTTACCAAGGTAGAGGTGGCTTTAAAGGTCAAGGTTTCCAGGGTAGAGGAGAATACGAAGGCTTTGGTCTGACAATATAGAAGGTTTAGACTGCGTCTATATTTAATACGGGTTGGTATGCGTGTCAAAAAGAAGCAATGTTTAGTCAATACATCTCAGGATAAGTAGTGTTTAGTCAATATGTGTCAGGAAAAGCAATGTTCAGTCAATAAATGTAATCAAGATTTCATTGTGATAAAGGGGTTGCCAACAAAAAGAAGAACGGGATCTCAATTCAGTTGTGATAAAAAAACTTAAACAATAGAATCGAGATTCCATTGTGATAAGGGGATGCAATGGAGTCGCCATTCTGATAAAAAACAAAACTTAAACAATGGAACTAAGATTCCATTATGATAAGGGGGTGCAAAAAAAAACAACAAAATTATGTTTGGGGAGAAATAAAATATACAATGAAATCATGATTCCATTGTGCATTTTATTCAACGAAATCGTTATTTCATGCAAAGGGAATTCTCGAAATAAAATAGTTGCCAGCATCTTGGTAGAGGCCAAGAACAATTCTAATGGGGCCAATATCAACCCTTTATAAAAAATATTAAATGTATGTGTTGGGATTGCTAGTATACAAATAGAACTAGTGAAAGATGTGAATAGGCTATTGCTTGAGAAGGAGAGTAGGCCTCTGGTATAGACTCTAGTTACTCAACATGACCACTTAGTGGAGGAAATGAAGGACACATTATTGGGCTAAAAAAAACATGAGACAAAAAATGCAGTGTCATCAAAGAATCAAGTTGATGTTAACTTGCACAAATAGAAGGATTGTATGGAGAACAATGTTATGAACTCACCAACTGTTAAAAAGGTAGTTTCAGAAAATGAAGAAAAGAGCAACTTAATAGGTGATTCTCAAGACATGAATAAAAAGAAGGAAAATATGGTCATAGGAGGATGAAGTTAGTGAATGAAATCCCAAAAGCTTTGATATAACTATGAGTGCATAAAACAAGTACAATGAACTACAAGGAGTTGGAAGAAGCAACAATGCGACTCATGCATGAAGAACAACAGTGGGGTAGAAGGTATGTTTCTTGAAGGATTTGTGAATGTGAATTATTAGAATCCAATAAAGGGAGAAGTAAAGTAGGTAGAAATGGGATGAAAGGCCAATTGCATGCACATAAAAGAAAAAAATGGAGAGCAATTGCATCACTGATGCGCAAAATATGTTAGATTCACACAAGAGCAGTGTACCCTACACAATAGTAACAGTGGACTCGAATAAATCCAAAAATCCAAAATAATTGAGATATGTTAGGTTGTAATGGGACCAAACATGTAATGTAATGTAATGTAGGTACTAAAAGAAACAGACTAACAATGGACATCACTCAATCATATGAAAACACTCAGAAATTATGGGAACTTCTACTCATTTTTCCACCTTTCTTTTTCCTTCTCTCTTTTTATTTGCTTTCATGGTATAATAATTCAGACACACACACACACACACACATATCTTCTTTTTCTTTCTTTTCTCATTCTTTTGTTTTCTCTTTTTGTGTTTTTTTCTTTTTACCAACCCGTTTTTTCTTTGATTTCACTTGAGAGAAGGACCTAGAATTTATTCACTGGGCCAAAAAGAAATAATCATTCAAGCTCAAAGTGGTTAACTAGGGGGAAAACTAATCACAACAATTTACTAGTCTCAATAAAGCCTATCAAAGTCTCATCTTTTCCAAAAATTCAAATTCATTCAAGGATATGCATGTCAAAACAAAGAATAGAACAATGCTAATGAAATGATCAATTAACCCACATTAAGAGAATCAAGGCTCAATACTCACATTTCTAAGGGTAGTTCTAAGAACAATTCATAATCATGCATGCTAATGTTCCTTCTTAAAAAAAACTCCAATTACCCCAATACACACAATTTTTTTAATCAAGGGAATAACGGAAAATACAAAATTCTAAACCCAAGAACAAGATTTTTTTATATAGTGATGGAACTAGAATAATGCAAGAATTCACATACATCACAGAGAGCTCAAAGTTAAGGGAGAAATGATACCCATCCCCACACTTGTACACTGTTGTGTCCTCAATGCATATAAATAAAAAAAATGAAAAATACATGAAAATGAAAATATATTGAAAATAGATAATGTACTAAAATAATAATAAAAAATAAATTAAAGACTAGCATAAGGAAAAATCATAACAAATTTGGTTGCCTTATGAGAAACTCTTGTTTAACGTCTCAAGCCTAATGGATGAAAAAGGGAAGAAAACCGACCACCCTCGAACAAGGTGATTTTCCTTTTTTGCATTGATCCTTTAGTATGGTCATCCACTCCATAGCCAAAAGCTTGAATTGTGATGTTATCTCTCTTTTTCTTATTCCATTCAGGGTCTTTTGGAATGATTTTCTTCCTTGGAGGGTCTTCCTTCTCCACACTTGGGTGAGGCTTAGCCACAGTAGTTTTCATCTTGTTGGTGGCTTGCACAAAATTACATGTAGAGGAAGAGGAGGAATTAATTGTTAGACCAAAATCTTTAAACACTTCCTCCTCATCACCCAACCTCTAAATTATTTTCCCTTGTCGAAGATCAATCAAAACATTTCTTGTGCAGAGGAAGGGTTGTTCAAAAATAATTTGGATTTCTTCATCCTCCTCCATGTCCAAAATCATGAAATCAGCTAGAAAAATAAATTTTCCAACTTTAACCAACAAATTTTCCACTATTCCTCAAGATAATTAAGAGTCATGTATGCCAGCAAAAAATAAATGTTAGTGGGTTGGGGTTCTTGTAACCCTAACTTCTTATAGACAAAATATGGCATCAGATTAAATACTAGCACCTAAATCACATAAAGCTCTATCAATTTGTAAGTTTCCTATAGTATAAGGAACTGGAAAACTCCCTAGATCAATATGCTTAGGTGGCAACTTCCTTAAAACTATAACAGAGCATTTTTTGTTGAGACCAATTGTAGCAAAGTCTGCCGAATTTCCTTTATTTTAAAGAATTTCTTTTAAATATTTGGCATACTTTGGCATTTGAGCAATTACCTCAGTGAAAGTGATATTAGTATGAGCCCTTTTAAGCATTTAAAAAAACCTAGCAAACTGTCCATCCTTACTCTTGTCTTTCAATCTTTGAGGGAAGGGAATGTGAATGTATGAATACATGCATTTTGATGATGCCAAAGAAGAATCAAACAAGGCTACTTCAAAGGATAAGCATTGCTTCAAGATTAATACAAGATTGCTTCAACAAACAAAGCCTTGCTTCAAGATTACTTTAAGATCAAGCCTTGCCTCAAAACAAAGTGATTCCAAGACATGCAAGGCTCTGGTAATCGATTACCAGGTAGTGTAATCGATTACCAGAAGACAAGTTTGAGAAATAGCTGTTAAAAAGGGTTTTGAATTTGAATTTTGAACATGTAATCGATTACCAATTGTTTGTAATCGATTACCAGCAATGAAACTATTGAAATTCAAATTCAAAAGTCATAACCCTTCAAAATATAACTGTGTAATCGATTACCAGAAACCTGTAATCGATTACCAGTGAAGAATTTCATAAAAAGCTTTTTGAAAAGACACATCTCTTCAAACCATTTTGAAAAGGCATGAAGGGCCTATATATATGTGTGTGTCTGACTTCAAAAAGCAAGAGAGAGATATTTCAAGAGAACTTCATTGTCAAATGCTCTCTCAACAACTCTTGGGCAAACACTTGCAAATCTATTAAGAGTTCATCCAGGAACTTCAATTGTAATATCCTTCTCTTAAAGAGAGAATTCTTCTTCTTCTTCTTATACAAAGAGATTGATTAAGGGACCAAAGGTCTCTTAAGTTGTAAGGATTCCCGAACACAAGGGAAGGGTTGTCCCTGTGTGGTTCAGACTTTGTAAAAGGATTTTTACAAAGAGAGTGAAAAATCTCAAGTGGGTTGCTTGAGGACTGGACGTAGGCACGGGAAGTGGCCAAACCAGTATAAATCGAGTTTGTATTTCTCTCTTCCCTTATCTCTTTTATTTTATTGCAATCAATTTTGTCTTGCATGTTTAAAGAACATTATTAAATTGATTGTTGCTTCTTTTCTGCATTTCGAGCCTATCATTTAGAAGGGGGTTAAAATTTTGTTAGTGAAAATTAATTCACCCCTTCTTAAGATAGTTGAGGCCATTTGTCTAATAGGGAACACTTACCTGAAGAGGTATTAGTACCTCCTTCTCACCCTCCTTGTTTGCCTCTTGGCTGTCTTTAGTAAGACCCTCTTTTTCTTGTGGTAGAGTGGCTTTCTCCATCTTTAGCTCTACCTTAGGTTGTCCACTCTAGGTACTCACAATATTCTCTTCCTTCTTAGGATTGGGTTCAATTTGTGAAGGAGGGATGCGTAATTTCCTTTGTAACAAAAGAGATTGTATACTAGCCAATTGGGATCCCACCTTCTTCCAAGGTACTAATGAATCCTTTCTCACTCTTTATATATCTATCTATCTATCTATATATATATATATATATAAGAGAACCCCTAATGATTAAGGGAATTCAGACATATTTCTCTTATTAGATGTTTGGATAAGATTATAGAAAAGATCTTGGAAAAAAGAATTAGGAAGGTTATGGTTCTAGGTGGAATAATTGATGAGAAGAAATTTGCTTTCCTAGGGGAAAGGAACATTTTGGATGGGGTGTTTATTATAAAAAAAAAGTAGTTCATGAAGAAAGGTTGCCTCATTTTCCGGCTAACTTTGAAAAGGCTTATGATTCAGTTAGATAGGATTTCTTGACATACATGTTACATAGGATGGGCTTTTGTGGAAAATGGATTGAGTGGATGTGGTGTTGCTTATAATCTTCTTCAAAATCCATCCTTGTAAATGGAAGTCCATTGGAGGAATTCATTGCTTAAAAAGGCCTTGAGCAAGGAGATCCTTTGGCACCGTTCCTCTTTTTGGTGCTTGTGGAGGGCTTGAGTGGATTAATTATGAAATCAAAGAATTTTTTACCAAGGTTGAGGTTGGTGATGGGAACTTGAAGGTTTTACTTCTTCAATTCACAGATGACACAGTCTTATTTCTTAGAGATAATGTGGCAATTGTTTTTACTTTGAAAGCAATTCTTAGATACTTTGAATTGGCATCTGACTTAAAAGTAAATTGTTACAAAAGTAGCTTGGTGGGTGTCCATGTGGAACAAAGGAAGGTCTTTAGTATTGCGAAGATCTTAAATTGTACTACTATGACCATTCCTTTTGTATACTCTAGGTTATCAGTGGGAGAGAATGCAAGGAAGATTGGCACATGACAGCCAGTAATTGACAAGATGAGGAGGATATTGACTCCTTGGAGGAGGAAACACTTGTCATTTGGAAGGAGAATTTGTTTCATAAAAATCGGTACTATTTTCCTTATCCAATTGTATTAACTTTTGTTTTTAAAAGTACCCAAGAAAGTCATTAAAATATTCTAAATAGGATCCAAAGAAACTTTTTATGAGGAGGAAAATTGAGGGAAAAAAATGTGTCATGGGTGAGATGGGATGTAGTGTGTTATCATATCAAGAGGGGAAGGTTGGGAATTAAAAATTTATTGTTCAATAAGACATTATTGGGTAAATGGCTTTGGAGGATGTTGATCAATAATAGAGAAAGTCTTCGGAGAGATATTTTGGTGAGAAAATATGATTTTTAAATATTGATATTCTTGTAGAGGGTAGCCACACAAAGACGGGGTCTCAATGGTGGTGTGATCTTTTGAATGTTTGTGAGGTCTTTCAGAATGGCCTTGGGTGGTTTCCAAAAAATGTCTCGAGAGTAGTTAGGCATGGGAAGGAGGTGAGCTTTTAGAGAGTTAAGATAATGATGTGGAAGCAATGCCTTCCAAGGTTATTTAGATGATGCCAAAGATTCAAGAGTCAAGCAAATTCCAAAGACTCAAGAATGAAGTTTTCAAGAATCAAGTTTCAAGAATCAAGATCAAGATTCAAGAATCAAGAGAAGAATCAATCAAGATAAGTATTAAAAAAAGTTTTTCAAAACATTGAGTAGCACATGAAGTTTTCACAAAATCTTTTACCAAAGAGTTTTACTCTCTGGTAATCGATTACCAGAAGGTAGTAATCGATTACCAGTAGCCAACATTATTTTTCAAACTGATTTACAAAGCTGTAATCGATTACCATAAATATGTAATCGATTACCAGCTGTAATCAAAATTCAAAATGAAGAGTCACATCTATTGATGTGTAATCGATTACACCTTAATGGTAATCGATTACCAGTGACTATTTTCGAAAAATTTATTTCCAAAAGTCACAATTCTTCCAGTGACTTGTTTCTGAAGATTCTTTCAAAAGTCACAACTTTTCTAAGTGACTAGTTTTAAAAGAAATTGCCAAGAGTCAAAAACTTTGACTTGAGTCATCAAGAGATTATAAATATGTGACCATGGCATGAATTTAAAGATGATCCATCATCTCTTTCAATCATTCTATCTTCTTTCATTTCTTTCTACATAATTTTTCTGATTCTTTTTTCTCTTCATCTTTCTAAAAGTTTTTGTTCAAAACTTTCTGTTCCAAGAACAGTTCTTTGTTCAAAAACTTGTGTTTTTCATATTTTTCATTCTCTTCTCCCTTTGCCAAAAAGAATTCGCCAAGGACTAACCGCCTGAATTCTTTTGTGTCTCCCTTCTCCCTTGTCAAAGAATTCAAAACGACACAGTCTGAGAATTCTTTTGATTCTTCCCTTTCCCATAAACAAAAGATTTCAAAGGACTAACCGCCTGAGATATTTTTTGTTTCCCGTTCACAAAGTTTCAAAGGACTAACCGCCTAAGAACTTTGTCTTAACACATTGGAGGGTACATCCTTTGTGGTACAAGTAGAGGGTACATCTACTTGGGTTGTTGTAACTGAGAACAAGAGAGGGTACATCTCTTGTGGATCAGTTCAAGTGGAGGGTACATCCACTTGGTTGTTCAAAGAGAACAAGGGAGGGTGCATCCCTTGTGGATCTTTGCTTGTAAAGGATTTTACAAGGTTTTAAAGAAATCTCAAGGACCGCATGTCGCTTGAGGACTGGATGTAGGCACGGGTTGTTGCCGAACCAGTATAAAACTCTTGTGTTTGTTTTCTTCTTCCCTACACTTTTAATTTCCGCTGTGCACTTTAATTATCGCTTTTACTTTTAGTTAAGTTTTTATTTCTATTCTCTACTTTCTTAACAACATAGTAAAAGCCTAAGAAGGGTAGATTTTTAATTAGTAAAGGTTCAGCAATAATTAATTCAAGCCCCCCTTCTTAATTATTCCGAGGCCACTTGATCCAACAAATGAGAGCTTATGGAAAAAATTTAATCGAGCTTTTCTAAACTCAGAACAATAACAATGTCGAGGTGGGCACGCCCATGCAATAAGGAGGAATGAAGATGGGATCTACACTGAAGGAGACCATGGTTAGAATTGGAACATCTTGTGGTGCAAGAAATGTGGGTTGCCATTGGTGAAAATGGGCCAAAATAGAACATAGGGGATGGGTGTGCAAAGAATATTAACTCATAGAAGAAGTATATGGTTAGAGAGGTGTATGGCAGTTTGCTTATGAATGAGAACTTGGAGAATGAAAAATTTCACAAGCAAATATTGCATCTACCTATACCTTCTAATGTTAAAGGTTTTGTGAGGAAGGTGGCACATGATAGGCTCCAAACAATCGATAATTTGAAGAAAGGAAGATCATCTCAGATGACACTAATATAAACTGTGTTTTGTAATGAATGTGTAGAATCTACTAGACACCTTCTGTTTGACTATAGATTCTCTTATTACATTTGGTCAATATACCTATGGTTTGGTGACATGCAAGTATTTCCATCTGAGTGAAAAAGTTTCATGTATAAGTCTCATTATCGGGGTTGCTTATGTGGGAGGGGGACAAGCTTTAACAACCATATGATGAAACACATTGCTATCTTGTACTGGTTTGGTTGTGTTTGGCACTCCTTAAATTATGACAAATGATGTAGTTCCATGTAGAGCTTGTAGGCCTTGGACCTTCTTCATTAATGGAGTCCTTTTCTTCTAGAAGATCAATGGCAGTGGAATGGAGAAGGAGGAAAGGTCATTGAAGATGCCACTTCAAGGAGAAGATGAGTCAAGAACAAGTTCACCACCATAGGAAACCATGGATAAGAGCTTGAAGGTAGGAGAAGATGAGTAGAGGGAGAGGGAGAGAGGGGGCCACAAAATTTATGCCTCAAATGAGGTCTGAAATTTGAAGTATAATTTCTCAAATGATCAAATTTCCAAAAAATGCACACACAAGGCCTCTATTTATATCCTAAGTGTCACACAAAATTAGAGGGAAATTTGAATTTCTATTCAAATTTCACTTGAATTTGAATTTGAATTTGTGGAGCCAAAATTTCACTAATTATGATTAGTGAATTTTAGCTATGGCTCAGCCCATTAATCCAAGATCAAGTCCAAGATTCTCCACTAAGTGTGCTTAGGTGTCATGAGGCATGTAAAACATGAAGGGCATGCACAAAGTGTGACTATATGATGTGGCAATTGGGTGTAGCAAGCAAATGCTCACTTCCCCCTTAGACTTATCCAAAATTTAATTGGATTGGGCTTCTCCCAATTCAATTAAATTTCTCTCCCAACACACACATCAAATAGTACACTTAATGTATGTGAAATTACAAAACTACCCCTAATACAAAAACTAGTCTAGGTGCCCTAAAATACAAGGGTTGAAAATCCTACATTACTAGGGTACCCTCCCTACACTATGGAGCCCTAAATACAGGGCCCAAAAATAATGAAACACTAATCTAATATGTAGAAAGATAAGTGGGCTCATACTTAGCCCATGGGCCCAAAATCTACCCTAAGGCTCATGAGAACCCTAGGGCCTTCTCTTGCATCTCTAGCCAAATCTTCATGGAATCTCTTAGCCATGGCTCTGGTAATGGGTCCCCTCCTTGGGAGGATTGCATCATACCCTCCCTCTTGAAGAGGATTTGTCCTCAAATCTGCAGACCCCTCATCATCTGAATCAGCTACACCTCCAAAAGGAACCAAATCAGTAATGTTAAAGGTGTTGCTAACTCCATACTCCTCTGGGAGGTCTAGCCTATAAGCATTGTTGTTGATCCTCTCCAAGACCTGAAAAAGGCCATCACCTCTAGGGCTAAGTTTGGACTTTCTCTTAGTATGAACTTGGTTCTCTATTGCCTTTAGCTACATACACCTCTATTTGGTTCTCTATTTGGTTCCTAACCCTTTCATGTAATTTCATCACAAACTCTGACCTGGATATCCCTTCTTTATGTATAAAAGAAGTGTTAAGTGGAAGGGGAATTAGGTCCAAAGGCATGAGAGGATTGAACCCATAGACAACCTTAAAAGGTTACTGCTTAGTCGTTCTATGAACCCCCTTGTTATAGGAAAACTCCATATGAGGAAGGTACTCATCCTAAGACTTGTGATTGCCTTTTAGGAGAGCCCTTAACAATGTGGATAAAGATTTATTCACTATCTCTGTCTGCCCATCAGTCTGTGGGTGATAAGTGGTGGAGAAAAAGAGCTTAGTTCCTAGCTTAGCCCATAATGTTTTAAAAAAATGGCTAAGGAACTTAGCACCTCTATCAGACACAATATTCTTAAGCAAACCATGAAGCCTCATAACTTCTCTAAAGAAGAGTCTTGAGATGTGACTAGCATCATCTACCTTGTGGCATGGTATGAAATGTGTCATCTTGCTAAACCTATCCACCACCACAAAGATAAAGTCTACACCCTTTTGGGTCCTAGGAAGCCCAAGGGCAAAGTCCATACTATTATCTACCTAGGGTGCAGATGGAATGGGTAAAGGTGGGTATAGCCCATGAGGCATCACCCTAGACTTGGATTGTAAACAAGTCACACACCTAGTGCAATACCCATGGACATCTTTTTTATATGGGGCCAAAATAATTTTTCCTTGAGGAAGACAAGAGTCTTATCAATTCCAAAATGCCCCATTAGCCCACCCTCATGGCTCTCTTTGACCAAAAACTTTCTAATGGATCCTTGGGATACCTCCTTGAACAAATACCCCTTAGCAATGTAGAATCCATCTTGGGCCTTGTGCCCATAGCTAGCATAAATAGGAGAGAAGTACTCATCAGAAACATACAATTCCCTTATGTTATCAAATCCTAAAATTTGATCTCCAAGAGAAGAAAGCAATTGTGTGTCTCTTAGAAAGAGCATGTGCAACCACATTGGTCTTTCCCTTTTTGTATTTGATAACATATGAAAATTGCTCTAGGAACTATACCCATTTTGCATGCCTCTTGTTTAACTTGCATTGCCCTCTAATGTACTTAAGTGATTCATGATCCTTATGAATAACAAACTCCTTGGAAACAAGGTAATGTTCCCCAGTTTGGAGGGCTCTAACAAAGGCATAAAGCTCCTTATCATATGTGGGGTTGTTGAGAGAGGCACCATGAAGTTTCTCAATAAAGTAAGCAATAGGGTGTTCACCCTATAACAACACAGCTCCCACACCTACACCAGAGGCATCACACTCTAGCTCAAAAGTTTTAGAAAAGTCAAGGAGAGCCAGAACCGGTGCCTTGGTGAGCTTTTCTATGAGCAAAGCAAAGGCTTGCTCTTGTGTCTCACCCCATGTGAATGCCACATTCTTCTTCACCAACTCATTGAGTGGCAAATCAAGTGTAGAGAAATTAGGAACAAGCCTTTTATAGAAACTAGCCAACCCATGGAAGCTCATAATATCTCCTACACTTTTTGGGGTGGGCCACTTTTGGATGACCTTGATATTCTCAGGGTCCACATGGACCCCATTTTTGCTAACCACAAAACCTAAGAAGACTACATTATTGACACAAAAGGTGCATTTATCTATATTAGTTGTCGCAACCTACCCTACGAAGGGGGTGCGAAAGGCGAAAAGAAAAGGTGCGTCTTCCAAAAACAAAACGCGTGGGAGTCGCCACCAACATTTATTTAAGGAAAATGCTAGAAAAAACCAAAAAGAGGTTTGTCAATTTTGAAAATAAGGGTTCGAGAGTTGTGTAGGTATCATGAGGCATGTAAATCATAAAGAACATCCATAGAGTGTGACTATATGATGTGCCAATGTGGTGTAGCAAGCAAATACTCACCTCCCCCTTAGGCTGGTCCAAAATTTAATTGGATTGAACTTCTCCCAATTCAATTAAATTTCTCTCCCAACACACACATGAAATACTGCACTTAATGCATGTGAAATTACAAAATGACCCCTATTACAAAAACTAGTCTAGGTGCCCTAAAATACAAGGGCTGAAAATCCTACATTACTAGGGTATCCTCCCTACACTATGGAGCCCTAAATACAAGACCCAAAAATAATAAAATCCTAATCTAATATGTACAAAGAAAAGTGCGCTCATACTTAGCCCGTGGGTCAAAAATCTATCATAAGGCTCATGAGAACCCTAGGGTCTTCTGTTGCATCTCTGACTCAATCTTCTTGGAATCTCTTAGTCATGGCTCTGGTGATGAGTCCCTTCCTTGGAAGGATTGCATCAACAAACTTCAACTCATAATTAATAATACATCTCTTTGCGGAGAAAAAAAGTCTCTGCAAAAAAAAACATAATTAATCTCAAACATGATTTGAGTAATTCCAAATTAATTTTTGCAATAATTACAAATATTATTAAATATATCTCAGAAGTACTGTATGCATTTGAAAAATAATATTACCGTTTTATGTAATTTAATGCTCTTAGTACAATATAAATTTATTTTGTTTTGTACTTCTTCTAATATATCTTTATTTTTGGAAATAAATTAAGATTTTTTTTTGCTCAAATTAAAGGAGGTATAAATTAAGATTTCCAATATTATAATACTCCTTTCTTAAAATATGTTTTTTTTAATTCATCTCCTTCCAAAGTTTTCAATTTCTATGTCATTGAAACATTGAACTAAAAACTCACATGTAATTTTATATTCTAAAAACTATTCAAGTTAACTTTCAATTTAAAAGATAAATTAATCTAATATGTATATAAAATAATCTATACAAAAAGAATTCTTAGTTAAATGTGTAATTTAATTGCTAACTTGTCTGTTATATATCATACATTTAATCATGAATTTATGATTAATTTCAATAGATATTTTTTGAGAAAGGGGGAGATTGAATCGATAAAAAAATATGTCCAAATCATTTTTATAAGTTTTTAAAATTAAAAAAAAGTATACTTAATTAACTTACAACAATACTTATACACAAATCTTAAAACTACATTGCCTTAAAATTAAAAATAATAACAATTAATTATATCATAATAAAATTTATCAAAGATACTTTTAGTAAATAATAAATATTTTTTAAAATAGGAAATTTTTTTAAAGTCATAAACCTCTCCAAAATATATTAAATTTATCTTCATTTGTTCCCCCTAAACCATTATACTAACTTTTAACTAAGTTTATGTGAATTTTTTTAACGAAGTTCATAATGCAAAAGTCAGGTAGCTACAGAGTTTGGACTAAAAGAGTTCGTTTGTCATAATCAAGTTTATATGTATTAATTTGGTGTCATAGTCTTCAACTCGATCTGCCAAACTCCTTTAGTATTGGAAAACAAATGTAATTAGTTATTTTGTGTATTTAATTTTAGCCAAAACGAACGGATACAACATAAGACAAGGAAAACAAAGGAATTTGAAAGAGAAATCATGTCAAATTAATCTAACATTCTTTTATTAAGTATGAGGGATTTTCATTTTTATTCCATGCATAACTACACTTCTCATGTAGTTTGTGTTGCTAGCATTTCTCTTTATCTATACATAGCAATAGTGATAGCAACAACTAATTCTTAGCAAAAGTTCCTACTTAGTTATGCGGTTCAGCAGCACGGTATACACTTTCCATGGAACACATAACAGCAATTAGGAGGACAAGGCAGTGCAGCACCAGTTCGCCAACTACTGTAACTATATTTCATTTCATCTACCATATTTGTATCAGCAACACCTACTAAACAAAAAATAAACAATATATAATTAATAAGGTACTTAGAATAATGTTAGTAAAATAATCGTATTTTGGTTACATATGTATCACAAACAAAACAATGAAATTGATATAAAAGCTAGTCCTCGATATGGTTAATTAATTAACCAAATGCGCATACAATTCTTCTTTGGCAATATAAAAATAAATAGAAAGGGGCCAATTTCTCTACATATTAGTTCTAGCAACCTAATATGCTTGATTAAACTTGGTTAGATTAATTAGCATATTAATATGAAGAAAATATCTACATGTATCTATAAAATGATAATATATTAACTTATTTGAGTTGTACAACTAATAACAAATGCAGGTGAAAATTTCTCATGAAAAGAGTTACCATCATTTGCATGAAAATTCTCATCCATATCTTCGGGTGCAACTTCACCAGAAAGAACGAGGACAAAAGCCAAGAACACAACAAGGACGAGCAAAGCCTTGGAACCCATTTTCCTTAAATCACTGAAACAATTTAAAACTTGTACCTGTGTTTGTTGATGAATATTCTCTATTTATAGAAAAGAGGAGAGGAGTTAAAACAACATTATTCAATTCTTGAGCCTAGTATTGATTTAATTCAATCTTATTTAGTAACTAAGTATCCCAAAATTTACGATCATGATAGTTTTATTTGTTTCCCGTTGCCTCCATTTTAATTTTTAGCTACTATTATATTACATATCTATTATAATACTATATAGTAAGGAAATTTTGGTATATTTTTTGCCGCACAAAATAAGGGTGTTTTAGACAATTTCTTTTCATATTTTTATTTTTTATTTATTTAATATATCATATATTAATTATTAGGACATTTAATAAAAAGTGGATTTCCAATGCACATTTATTAACAAAAGGACAATGAGTTTTAATGTTGTCATTAATGAGTATTGAATTTATGCATTTATTTATTATGTCATTAATGAGTATTGAAAAGGACAATGTCCTAATATCATGATAGTTTTATTTGTTTCCCGTTGCCTCCATTTTAATTTTTAGCTACTATTATCTTACATATCTTTTATAATACTATATAGTAAGGAAATTTTGGTATATTTTTTGCCGCACAAAATAAGGGTGTTTTAGACAATTTCTTTTCATATTTTTCTTTTTTATTTATTTTATATATCATATATTAATTATTAGGACATTTAATAAAAAAGTGGATTTCCAATGCACTTTTATTAAGAAAAGGACAATGGGTTTTAATGTTGTCATTAATGAGTATTGAATTTATGCATTTATTTATTATATTTATGAATTTTACTTTTAAAATAAAAAATTTATGTTAAAAAATAAAATAAAAAGAGTTTAATAGTCATGTATTAAAGTATAAAATAGTTTTATATTGTCATTTAATCACAAATCATTGTTAATATAACTTTTAAGGTAATTATTATAAAAGACAATAAACTTATCATATACGATAAACTATGATTGAATGGCATTGTGAATCTCACTACTAAAAAAAGGCTTTCTACATCGCCCTATTAATATCGGTTATTGCTAAAATCGATATTAACGAAAGCGCGGTGACATTTTCGTAATTAAATGGAGCTACTTAACATCGGTTATAGCAAAACCGATGTTAACTACTTGATGTTAACATCGGTTATTTAAAAAACTGATGTTAACATGATGTTAAGATGAATATGGTAACATCGATTTCAGCAAAACCGATGTTAACTTCATAGAGTTAACATCGATTTTGAGAAAGCCGATGTTAAGGAGTTGATTGTAACATCGGTTTGTTAAAAAACCAATGTAATGTATTTTACGTTAACATCAGTTTTGTAAAAACCGATGTTAACTATATTCAGTTAACATCGGTTATCCATAAAAAAACCGATGTTGTTATGTTTATAAGTTAAAAATTGAGATTTCACAAGCCGCGCACGCTCGAAAACCTTGCCCTCCCTCTTCTCTTTGTCACCGTGAAATCGCTCTTCTCTTTCTCCTCCCGCCTGAAATCTGCCGGAAATCGCTCCCTCGACACTCACATTGTCCTCGCTCGAACCCACACAACCCCCTACAGTGCCGGAAAACCCACATTGTCCTCACTCGAACCCACAGAACCCCCTACACTGTTCTTGGAAGTCTGGCTCGAAGAAAACCCAACATACACTGTTGCTACTAGGGTGCTGAAACAGTCGTGGCATAAGCAGGAGTAAGCTTATTTTAGGGAAATTTCTAACATAGATTCAATTATATGTAGGACTAGGGTCAGATATAGTCATAAACAAAGCTCTTCCAAGTTGTTCCTTGAGCTGAAAGAATTCACAGAAACATCATCTTCTAAATCTGAGGCTACCTCTTTTGTGTCTCTTCTTCTAGAACTTTGGAGCAGAAACTTTAGGTGCCTTGCCCCATAATTGACAGACTAGACTTGCTGTTACATGGCGAATTGGCCGAGTCATAATTGTTTATTTCACTTGACCATGAATTTGATTCTACACTTGCCTGATCATAATTGTCATCACATGAATTGTCAATGCCTGTGTACAACAATATCTCAGAATCTGGTATTCTAAATGATGTTCAAGTACTGCCTCCAATACCATGAGCCCTAAGATGCTTAACAAGGGTATTTCTTGTCACATAGTCCTGATAATTAGAGATCCCTCCAGCTGAAATTAATTGCTTGATTAAGATTTCAGAATAGAAGTAAAGCAGCTTAGTTGTATTCAGAACCCAAATAATAAGATGTTATTAGCTTCTCATTCTCCCTTATAGAACATAACATAGAAAGAGAAGTTTCTTGCCGTGAAAATGATGGATTAGCTAGGATCTCTACAGCAACTTCTATTAGAATCTCCTCCCATCCAACCGGAATTGGTTGTTCTTTTGAAAAAGGATAGCTGCCCATCATAGTGCCCCATTTAGTCTCTATAGAGAATTTTCTAGAAATGTTAAAATAAATATGTTGTCAGTCAGAAGTTTACTTGTGTGCATTGCATGCTTCAATAGTCTGCAAAATCCTCCTCCACCGCTTAGCCCTTAATCCTTCGATCTGGATAGAGATGTGCTGAATGAAGTGTTGTTTCAGGCTGAAAGGGAAAACACCTTTGATATTCATCCATGACATCGATTCCCACCAAATTGGTTGGATTTTGGTGCAATGGATAAATAGGTGAGATTCATCCTCCACAACTCCACTGCAGAAAGGGCAAAGCATATCGTTGATTTCCAGGTGTCTCCTACGCAGATTCTCTTTTATAGGCAATCTGCCCCTACATAATCTCCAAGCAAATACCGCAATTTTGCTAGGTATCTTTGTCTTCCACAGTTCCACACTCCAATCCTCCTTCTGACCACCAGTAATTTCCTCCCACATCAGATTGTAAGCGCTGCGAGTTGAGCAATTGCCTGATGGATCTCCTAGCCACTCCCAAATGTCATTTTGTTGTTGCTGTATGTTTTGTCCTTCTACCTCCCTAAGAAAGATAGTTGCATCAATTTCATTGTCGAATAGCAGTCTTCTCCATGAAAATTTCCATTCCCAGCCCATGTCATTGTGAATTCCCATCTGCCTAATGGTGTGATTCTGCTATGAGGATATGAGAAACAGCCTGGGATACCTTTCTGCTAGTGTTTCCTGTTGATAAATCCACTTGTCTTTCCAGAATCTAATTTTCTCTCCATCTCCCACCTTCCACTTCATGTTATTTTGAATGACCATTCCCTGATTGATTAAAAGCGTGTTTTAGATCCCTCCACCAAACATATTGCTTTGCTGAATTTTCTGGTTCCTCAAGGTTCCTCCAACCACCTTATTTGGATTTCAAAACTCTGGTCCACAACTCTCCTTTTTCACGCAATTTCTTTTTTTTATCATCAAAGATAATATATTATATATTGAAAGAACTACGCAGAGGTACTTAAAATACAAAAGAAGTCCATATAGATGGTTCCACAATCAGACATTGATATTCTGAGGGGGAACCAAGCTATGGATACATAATACATATGAATTTACAAGTATAGAGCTCATAACTATACAATCCCCTGCTGATACATAAAACTTTGTGGTAAATTACTTGACCAGTGATTAAAATGCACTGTAAAATCCTTCTCAAAACTTTGTGCTGCTTTGGGCTTAATGGAAAAGCACCCTTAATTTGCAGCCATGACATGGTTTCCCACCATATGGGTTGTACTTTGCTGCAGTGAAAGAAAAGATAGGATGCATCCTCTTGTTGGGTTCTACAAAGAGTACATAGTGTATCTGTGAGCTGTATCTGTCTTCTCTAATGTCAATTGTCCTCTTGCACCAATACCCGGAGCAAAAGTAGCCACTAGATGCGTTTATAAAGAAATGAAGCCAACAAGAGATTTAAAAAAAAGGAAAAACACATCCAAATCCACCAATCCAAAAGAAAGAACCTTTCACTACAAGGGATTCATGTTTGATTTTATTGGTGTAACCAACGGTATCCTCCCCGAAGCACGAGGAGGCAATCCTATTTGAGCCAAACAGTATAGGACTACTATGAACAGTAAAACTGTCCTTGAGGTGTATCTAGAACTCAAATGTGAGACCACTTTTTGAATAAACCCAGGATACCCCTACCCAAAATTCAAAGACTACGAATTCAAGATCACTGGTTAATATAAAAGAGCTTTATTTTTATGTATTAATAAATGATACTGTATCACAGGATCATAATAAATTTGCAAGTGTACATAAACCTCAGCTGTTGAGAACAAACAGATCAATGAGAAATTAAAAACAAAAGGAATCCAAATCGAATATGAGGTTTCAGAAAACAGGAACACACGTTTTTAGCATTGTCCTTTGGTTCTGAAGAGAGGCCAAACAATTTTAAGACAACCAATTAACTTGACAAGGAGTGCATACAATACAAGAAAACAAGAATCCTATGTGTAGCTATATAAACCATGAGACAAATAATAAGAGTGTGTAAACAAATCGGATTCAAAATACCAATTGGTAGATCTGTAGCAAGTAAAAAACAAGAATTGGAATAATAAGAGAACTAAACTTGGATTATGAATTATGAAAAGAAAGAGGAACTTACAAGAATAATAATGAGATTGAAAGGAAAAAAGAAATAAGAGAAGGGTAGTTTGTGTAGGCAATATAGAGTTCCTGGGAAGAAGAAGAAGAAGAAGATAGGAGTTGTTATTTTAGCTGTTGTAATATAAAATCTATTATTTAAGTACTTGATAGATAAATGCCATTCAATTCGGTTCTTTAACTTTTAAGCTTTTAAAGTGAACCAATTTTATGTTTCAAATCTTAGTTTGTTCTTTTCTTGCTCTTGATGCTTGAAATTCTGACTGTGATGTAATTTAAATGTTGTTGTCTCTCCTATCATGTGTTATTCAGAGTCTATTTTTCTTATCATGGATCTGATGACTACACATAATTGTAGTTATGTAGTATCTCCATAATTTTAAATTTATTTGATAGGGATCTAAAGACTGGCTTGATGAGCTTGAACACATTGTTATTATGTTGAACTTAGTTCATATATGCAACCAATTTTAGATCTGTTGATAAGTTAGTTCTATCAATGCAATTGACATATTTTACATAACCAAAACAACTCCTAGATTGCCCTTGCGGCTATGAGAAGTGAGAACTAATGATGCATCTTTCTAAGTAGAAGAATGGAAAAAGCTTTCCCTTCTCAACCTGGTTTCTCTTGCCCCTAAACTTCTTAAGTCCGGTGTCACTGAAGATTAGTTTATTGCTGAAGATTGATTCATGCTTGCTGAAATCAATTTCTTACACTGAGAATGCTTTAAGAAATGGTTTCCTCAATCCTGTGCGAATTGCCAATAGCTTTGAGCTCCTCATAATTAGATTTGGTGTTGTTCACTGTAGCTCCTTTAATGTAATTAGAATTTAGAACACACAGAGAGCTAGAATTAGCTCCTGCCCTCTGAAATAATCTTTAAACTTAGAGATGTTTGTTTTGACTAATGCACTTGATAAGAAAAATCAGGAATAGATAAAAATACTACTCAAGTAGATCAGTTGCTGAATTTTGTTGTTATTGACATCCCCATTCTCTATACTCCACTGTTTCAAGCTGGATTTTAGGTTCCTCAATTTGTTTTTAAGCACAATACTCCCCCATCCAAGTTGTTGGTCACCACACCACACTTCTTTAACCAGTCTTTGATACTCTTTATTTTTAGGCCAACAGTCCATCACCCTAAATGGCTTCGGGCCCCAATCCACCAGCTTTGTTTTCAAAATAATTGGATAGTGATCAGAATAATCCCTGTGGAGTACTTGATGTGAAGAATCAGGCCATTTAAGTAGCCAATGTTCTAAAACCAAGCATCTATCGAGCCTACTCCTCACAGATCCATTTGGCCTACACCAAGTAAATCTGCTACCAAAGCTTTTAATTTCCTGAATTTCCATGTCTGATATCCAATCATTGAAACTAGAACTATCATATGTGCCCACACTCCTTTGAGATGAGCCTGTTCTTTCATCCTAGCTTCTAATGCTATTGAAATCCCCAAGGACATTAAGATCAGTGGAACGATTCAGTGGGCATAGTTTGGGCAGTTGATCCAGCAGCCAGGAAAAGGCAAACCATATCTCACAAACAACAAACATGCCCCATAGCCAGACTGCATCAGTATTTTGGTGTTTGATCCTCCATGCCAAGAACAGTGCCAAGACAACCAAACGAATAAAAATGATAAGACTGTACAAACAAACATAAAAGGAAGAAGGAAATTGTCAGATGATGTAGATTATTGATGTGGTGCACATTACTTTTTAAGTGCAGGACTAGTATACATGATATAATTGTAGGATAAACAAACAAGCAAGAACTAAAAAATGTGAAGAGAAAATCAGTTTTAAAAGTCTAACTGCAAAGACTAAAAATACATACACAATATAAAGAAAAAGGATCGGGTAAGTAAATAATTGATAAGCCTTACTTGTATTCTAAGTTGGTGTTGGAATGCTTGAAGAAAGGAATAGGACCAAGTCAATATTGATAAATTGCCATACTCATATGTAAGCTTATTAATCTATCAAATCTTAAATTGCAAACATATTAATATAAACTATTATCTATTTTGGGCATGAACATGGGAATACATGCTAATGCCATATTGTTATTCAGAATAATGGGGAACAACATTGTTTAAGTTGGTATAATTAGAAAAGAAACAAAACAAAAATGATATTTTAGAAAAGAAAAAAAAAAGCATTTAAGACTAAAGCTTTATACCGATATGGGCTCAAAACGGCAGCAGGTATCTTCAGTTTCTGAGTAAGTGGTCTCCATGGTTTGTTCATCAATTCAGTTGGCTGAACAAAATCATCCTCTTTTTCATTTCCAAAACCACCTTCCTTTGGCCATATAGCATTGCCATAGCCATAGGTTCCCTTTGTTCAAAGAGCCACCTATTATGATCAAAATCTCCAGTTTGGCTCCTCACCAGTGCTGACTTCGTTGACTTCATCATGGACAATCTCCTCTCCATTTTAGACATTCCACTTGGTGGAGGAAGTAGAAGGGGATGCCCATTATCTATAGCCACTTCATCTAGTTCTGTGTTCTGATATGGCTCCTTGCATCCTGGGCATATCCCACCTCCTGTTTTTACTGCATTTATATAACAATCTCTGCATATCTTAAAATGACACTCACATGGAAAAATATCAGCACAAAGTTCATCGCTCATCACCTTAGAATCACAACCAGGAATTGCACATGAAGATCCGTTTGCACCAGCCATCTGTGGATGAATCGTTCCACTGATCTTAATGTTCTGAAAGAGAAATTCTTCTTTCTGTAGATGTTCAATTTGACTGAAGCATTTTGTTCTTCAAATGGGAAAATTTTATCCCTCAAATCTTGCAGACAAGGATCTGACCTGTTCATTTCCAAAACAGTATAGAAGTCAGGCAAAATTCAGGAAAACTCCAGCTATAGGGGGAAAAATAAAGAAATAAAAATTTCAGCCATCACAAAGAAATAAGAACAGGAAAAAAGCAGAACTGATCACATCAATTTTTCCCCGTGGTGCATGCACAAAAGCATATAATAGTATGATAAAGTGATATGAGACCAGTTAACTGCAGCAGAGAGAATTATAGACTAATCTGTCGATCATTTCTGAAAGTAGAGTCATGTTCATTGAGACTACCTTAATTTATCAAGTGGAGAAAACCCCAAGTCTCTATTGCATATTGGACAATGCTTTAATTTCTCATCTATTAACTTCTTGTCTATGCATTCCCTGCAAATTGTTGTTAAACTTAAGATTTAGACTTGCAACTTGCATACAGATTCAGAAACATAAAGGTGGATGGAAAAGAAAAACAATGAACAATATTCATTACATGAAAAATAAAAAAACTGAAAGCAAGGGAATAATGGAGACCGAGGCCTAGTTTCTAGCACAATCATACACAAGTCATAGTCACTGAAATTAACATGACTAAGCATAATCACAAGTTCCCAGAAATGCAATAGTGAATATAGAAGAAAGTCAGCAAGTAATTTGAGTATAAGAGTCCAAACTAGATAGAGGGAAGGAAATGGATGCAGGACAAAATCAAATATATTATTTATAATGTCATTTAGCCTTTTTTATTTAATTTGCTAAACACTAAATTATGTTGCCATACTATTTTCAGATTCCATTAGGAGCGATTTTAGCCATTGTTGATCCTATGGTCATTGCTGTTTCGAAATTCAAACTGGTCCTGCGGTCATTGCTAGAAAGTCAATTGTGCTGAAGCCTCGAACTCAGGTATTTATATCTTTGATTCGAAAACTAATTTGAAATTGTTGTTGTATGCATTACTGGTATATTTGTAACTTATGCTATGCCTCTCTACATGACCTTTCTTTCATTGGACTAATATCTTCATGCCTATCTACATGACCTTTCTTTCATTGGACTGATATCTTTGAAGTATTTACTGTGATTTTAACTCTCAGAACTTGTTTATTGTTAGTGTTGAATGTTTTTGTATTTTTATCTACTGCCCTTCTCTATATATATGTTGTGACTGCCACTTCCCTTCTCTCTCTCTTGTATTATCTATATATATGTTTTTTTATTGAACTTTTGGTAGAGAAGATCTCATTACATGAAGCTCCCCACACCCAAGTATCCTTAAACCTATCGTTTAGGTTGATAGCAGTAGTCTAATCAATAAAAGCTGAAGCTATCCCCATCTCATTATCAAAAATGAGTATTTACCTTAAAAATAAAAATACAAATAGTGTGTGTACATGAGTAACGATAATATTAAATTTGAATAAATAGAATCTGATATTGTAATCTTTCCGATTTGAGGTGTTGGATCCTATAAAACTGGGAAATCAGTGTTAGGGACTTATTAGTAGAAATTGAACTCTTGTTCTTCTTTACCGATTCAACTACAGCTCAGCAGTGGTAGTACCAATGAGCCTGCATAATCTGCACTTTTTTTTGCCTTGGCTTCTATTCTCTCCTCACTTTGAATCAGGAGATATCCTTTCCATTCAAGGCAGCAAGCAGAAGTTTCAATGAAAGTCTCCTCTCCCACATAGCTACTACCTTCTCAACACTATTGGAATCACCATCATCTGAATAATTCCCTTTTTTCTTTCTCTTTCTCTCACACACCCCCATGACGTCAAAAGTTGTTATTTTCTCTTTATTCCTATCATCAGTCCCGACCATGTCTTAATATTTCTTTCTATCTTTCTTCTTTTTTTTAACCTTTTGGAAGATTTCGGTTTAACCTTCCCCTTCACGATTCTCTCTTTTCATTCCCTATTTTGCTTCGCAGCACAGTCATTAGAATAAGGAACACAATGGAAGACAGTATTATATGCAAACACACAGTGCATCGCAGCGTCACCAAGAAACTCATCTCCCCTAAAAAATCATCCCAAACCAATTCTTCAACACACACAGAAACACACACACACACACACACAACCACACACACAGAGAAACACACACACACCCACATCCACACACACACACACACACACACACAACCACACACACACACACAGAGAAACACACACACACACCCACACCCACATACACACACACACACACACAGAAACACACACACACAACCACACACACAGAAACACACACACACCCACATACACACGCACACACACACACACACACAGCCACACACACACACACACACACACACCCACACCCACATACACACACACACACACACACAGCCACACACCCTACAAAGGAACACCCCCCCAAAACCTTCAATTAATCTAATGTTTATCTAATTAAGCAACACCTCCTTAACGAATTTGTCCAAGTTCATGAATGAACAACCACTGGGTGTACTGGCTTCCTCTGCCTTCTTCTTCAACTCCACGATATTTTGTCTCATTTTGTTTTCTTTCTCTCCCGCCATCAAGTCATTCATCAGCTTCTCCACCTCTTCTCCTTTCACATTGGTATCAATTCCAATCCTAATTTCCCATTCATTGCAGATATATCTGCAGTTTGTTGGCCGATCTGCAAAGAATGGCCAACACAACATTGGTACTCCAGCACAAACACTTTCAGTGGTTGAGTTCCATCCACAATGAGTCAAGAATCCACCAAGGATGGTTCAGCACTTGCTCATGTGGACACCAACTTGCTATTAGGCTTCTATCTTTAGTTTCATTCACAAACTTAGATGACAAAATCACTAAACCTCCAATGACAAGGTCAGGCCTGATGATCCACAAAAAGGGTTTCTTGTTGTTGGCCGAACCCCAAGCAAACTCCAAGAGTTGTTCTGCTGACATAACTGTGATGCTGCCGAAACTCACATAAACAACGGATCCCGATTCCTTGGATTCTAGCTATTCAAGACACTTTGGATCTTCCTTCCAAAGATTGGAACCTAAAGATGCAAAGTTGTTTTGTGGACTTTGATTTAAAAGTAAAGGGAGAGGACCAATGGTATAAAGAAAAGGGAGCATAGAGGAGAGACCATTCATTGCATCTCTCTCAAGTTCATCAAAAGTATTAAACACAATAGCAGAGGCACTGGGAACTCTAGCCACTACTTCAATTAAATATTCTTGCATGAAATCATTTGGATCTATTGTCCTTATAAAGCTAGGCAAATCTTTCAGGCAGAAATTTAACCACCAGAAAATTTTACTCTAATTTCCTCATTTACAAGATAAATTTCCATAAAGCAATAGTGGATAGATTTCCATAATCTGTAATCACACAAAACAACATTGATCACTAGTTTGCTCTCAAATTTTACTAGCATGACAACTACGCACATCCTCATGATACACACAGACCCTCATGATACACACACACACACACACATATACCCAACTACAATAATAAAGCATAAGCACCCTTGAAACCCAGCATTTGAAATTAGTTACATAAATAACTATTGATGTCTATATTTTTCTGTAATTGAATTTTACCTTTTGTATGTTCTTGTATGTGATAAGTGTAATTTGCTATATAAACAATTGTTGTTCATGCTGAGTGAACCTTAGATTCCCGTTTGAGACTGAATGCAATGACTCTTGCGGATAGTTTGCATTAGTCATTGTATTTAGTCTTGAATTGTCCATTTGGATAGTTTGGGGAGACTGGTATTTTTATGTTAGATTCATTCGTGAAGGTTATTATTATTTTCATTAATTTGATTAAATTTCGGTTCAATGCATTTCAAGTTGTTCTTTGAGTGCATACATGATTTTCGAGAAATTCATTTCACCGATGACATGTCGTGTACTTGGAGACGAATGCGAAATGCTACCGAAATTTAGTCAAATTTTTGTAAATAATGGTAACCCTGATGATTAAAGCTAACATAAAAGACAGTTTTCCTAAATGGGATAGGGCCACACCTATAAATAAAAAAGTGAGATTTTCATGCATGGAATTGCTTAGATGGATCAAAGTTGGATGAATGAAAGTCGCATGAGCCCAGAATATGAGGATGGCGTCAAACAGTTCTTGCAATTTGCTTTAGAAAGAGGTTGACCGAATGAAGAAGGAAAATATTATTGTCCTTGCATCAACTATTTGAATGGAAGACGACAACTACTCGATGACATACGGGACCATCTATTGTGTGATGGGATTAAGAAGAATTACACGACGTGGGTATGGCATGGTGAAGTCACAGACATGTAGAGTGGGTCCCAATCTGAACCGTTTGATGTAGAAATGGGAGATCGGTTGAAGGACGTGATTCGTGACCTTGGACAAGAGTCTTTCCAGCAAGCACATGCCCCTATGTATGAAGGATTGCAGAGTGATTCAAAGAAGCCTTTGTATGCAGGATGCAAGAATTCCTTAACCCTGTTGTCTGCTGTGTTAAGTTTGGTTAATGTGAAGGCCAGGTATGGGTGGAGTGACAAAAGTTTCACCTCACTGCTTGAGGTAGTGCACAATCTGCTTCCAGAGGACAACACGTTGCCTAAAAGTTACTATAAGGCGAAAAAGATATTGTGTCCGATAGGTATGGAGTATCAGAAGATTAATGCTTGCCCCAATGATTGCATACTGTACAGGCATGAATTCCAAGAAATGTCGAAATGCCCTATCTGTGGGACTTCACGGTACAAAGTGAAGGATGAAAAGGAAAGCAGTTCTGATGAAAACTCCAAGAAGGGCCCCCCAGCGAAGGTTTTGTGGTATCTTCCAATCATTCCAAGGTTTAAGCGTCTTTTTTCTAATGAGGACGACGCAAAAGACCTTACATGGCATGCAAATGGAAGGATTTCTGATGGAATGGTCTGGGGAATTTTGGGAAAGAGCCAAGAAATCTTTGACTTGGACTAGCCAGTGATGGAATGAATCCATATGGCACCTTAAGCACTCAACACAGTTCATGGCCAGTTCTGCTAGTAATTTACAATTTGCCTCCTTGGTTGTGCATGAAGCGAAAATACATGATGTTATCTATGATGATATCGGGCCCAAGATAGTCAGGAAATGACATTGATGTTTATCTAAGTCCGTTGGTTGAAGATCTGAGAAAGTTGTGGGACGAGGGGGTTGTAGTGTTTGATGCATTTCGCAAGGAGACGTTCGAAATGCGTGCAATGCTTTTTTGTACCATTAATGACTTTCCAGCATATGGGAATCTCAACGGTTACAGTGTTAAGGGTCATCATGCATGCCCCATCTATGAAGAAAACATAAGTTACATACAACTTAAACATGGGAGAAAAACAGCCTACAGTAGGCATCACCACTTTCTAACACCCAATCATCCTTACAGACGACTGAAAAAAGCTTTTAATGGAAGTCAAGAGCATGATATTGCACTGATACCGTTGACTGGTGAGCAAGTATATCAGCGGGTTCAACACCTGAATATTGTATTAGGGAAGACCCAAAAGAAGGATAAAAGTCAGAGTTGCATATGGAAGAAGAGGTCCATTTTCTTTGATCTTCCGTACTGGTCTGATCTTGACGTTAGACATTGTATTGATGTTATGCATGTGGAGAATAATGTTTGCGACAGTGTGATTGGGACGCTCCTTAACATTCAAGGCAAGACGAAGGATGGCTTGAATACCTGTCAAGATCTAGCTAATATGGGTATACGATCATAGTTGCATCCAAGGTCTGATAGGAAGAAAATTTACTTGCCCCCAGCTTGCCATACTTTGTCCAAGAAGGAGAAGATAAGTTTTTGTCAGTTTCTTCGTCGGGTGAAGGTTCCACAAGGATACTCTTCAAATATTAAGAGCCTTGTGCACTTGAAGGAGCTTAAGTTTGTAGGGTTAAAGTCTCACGATTGTCACATGCTCATGCAACAATTGTTAGCTGTGGCTATACGAGACATCTTGCCAAACAAAGTCAGGTTAGCGATAACTCGCCTGTGCTTTTTCTTCCATGCTATATGTAGCAAAGTCATTGATCCTGTCAAGTTTGATGAGTTGGAAAATGAGGCCACAATTATACTGTACCAGTTGGAGATGTATTTTCCCCCTGCTTTCTTTGACATCATGATTCACTTGATTGTGCATTTGGTCAGAGAAATCAAATGTTGTGGTCCTGTTTATCTATGGTGGATGTACCCGGTTGAGCGATACATGAAGATCTTAAAAGGGTATACAAAGAATCTATATCATCCAGAAGCATCTATTGTTGAAAGGTACATTGTAGAAGAAGCCATTGAATTTTGTTTAGAATACTTAGAGAAGGCTAAACCTGTTGGCCTTCCTGAGTCTTGGCATGATGACAGAGTGGGTGGTAATGGTTCAAGAGGACTGCATGTGATCACTCCAAGTGTAGAACATTTGTTAAAAGCTCACTTGTATGTCTTGGACAATAGTAATGAAGTTTTGCGATACATGCTTAAGCATGAAGCTTTAGTCAAACAGAATAATCCAAAAATGTCAAAGAATTGGGTGTTGAAAAAGCATAACAAGACTTTCTGTGATTGGTTTAAAGATACAATCTTTGCAGATGAGAATGCTTTAGAAACATTAAGAAAGCTAGCAGATGGGCCTAAAAGAAATGTTATAACTTGACAAGGATACGACATAAACAAGTATTCATTTTACACAAAAGCACAAGATGACAAAAGTACAATGCATAACAGCGGGGTCACCCTAAGGGCTGAATCTCAACACTTTGCAAGTGTCAATGACGCCAATCCCTGTGTAGCTTCCATTCCTTACTTTGGGTTCATTGATGAAATTTGGGAGCTTAACTATGTGAAATTTGCGGTTTGTGTTTTCAAATGTAAATGGGTTGACAGCAACACCGGTGTGCGCACCGATGATATAGGATTTACACTGGTACACCTAAAGAAACTTGGTTACCACAATGACCCTTTCATCATGGCAGAACAGGCTAGACAAGTATTTACGTTCAAGACCCTTGTGATGAAAGGTGGTGCGTGGTTCTGTAAGGCAAAACAATTGGTGTTAATGTAGAATATAATGATTCATACATGGACACCTATGTTAGTCCTTTGACCGCTCAAATCACTCCTAACGTTGTCGGTGAAGAAGAAGCTGACGACGTTCATGCTAATCGTAATGATCATGATGAAGGAGAATTGATTAACATCGTCTAATGTAATTTTCTGTAGAGGCAGAGGTCACCAAAGCAAGTAAGTGACAGCTACATTTATTTCTGATTGAGGCATCAGTATTTTGTTTTAGATGGCATCCTTAGGACTTCATATAACTCATGTTTGTCGCCAGTTTCATCATCCACCACCCTTTTCTTCTCTGTCTTCTCACGTTTATTGTTGTTAAACCCATATTTATGCTTTCTTCCCTTCATGTCTTGTTTTATCACAACTTTAGCCGAATCTCCTATCTTCAGCACAGTTGAATCTTTTGTCTTATTCTCCAATGACACACTTTGATGGCCTGTACCTCTTTTTTTTTCATATGTTCTAGTGCTTCAGCTTCAGAATGCATAAAGCAATCTGAATTTTCCAGTGATCACCAAAGGCTTCTGCATTAGCATTAACACTCTCCACCCTCTTTGGTTTATGCTTCTGTGCTGCATTTCGTGCTTCCTCCTTATAAATCTCAGATTTATTAGAGGTTGCACTAGAACGATTAGCACCAATCTGTCCTTCTTCCTTGTTTACCAGCTCAATATCTTTCCTTTCAACTTTTGTTTTGTAAATTACAGTGTAGTTTACAAAAGCAAAGGTGAAACGAAAGATATTGAGCTGGTAGAGGAGGAAGAGGCACGAATTGGTGTTGATTCTTCTAGTGAGACCTCTAATAAATCTGAGAATTATAAGGAGGAAGCACGGAATGCAACATAGGAGCATAAACCAAACAGGGTCGAGAGTGTCAATGATGATGCAGAAGCCTTTGGTGATCATTGGAAAGTTTAGATTGCTCTATGCATTCTGAAGCTGAAGCACTAGAACATATGAAGAAAAGAGATACAGGCCATCAAAGTGTGTCATTGGAGAATAAGACAGGAGATTCAACTGTGCTGAAGATAGGAAATTTGGCTAAAGTTGTGATAAAACAAGACATGAAGGGAAGAAGGCATAAATATGGGTTTAACAACAATAAACGTGAGAAGGCAGAGAAGGTAAGAGTGGTGGATGATGAAACTGGCGACAAACATCAGCTGGATGAAGTCCTAAGGACGCCATGTACATGTGTATTTATGAAGATATAGTATTTATATTCCATCACGCATCCATTGACTGCTGATAAAATGTAATAGACTTTTTTTAATATGCTTGCCCCAAATCACAATTAAAAAGCACAACTAAATCACTTATATGTTGTTGTATGTTATTGTATAAAAGATCATGGGTTCTCCACCTGCCTCCCCTCCTCCTCCTCCTCCTCCTTCGGATGCATCGGCTTCACCGTTTTCCGTGAAGCGGACACGCAAAGCCTCACGTCTACGATTGTTGTCCACTAGACCGCCTGGTGTTGAGAGACCAGTGGTCCATGTTGATCCTGCTACCGGGAAGGCCGACGGTCCCCACAGGAAGAAATTAAGAACATATTTGGGGATTGTGGCGCGTGATAAGGTGGACGCCACCTATGAGAACTGGAAGGAGGTCCCTACTGCTTAGAAGGACCTGATTTGGGAGGATATTCTGGTATTTTTCTTTTCTTAATTGATTTTGTTTAATTAATAGCCAAAAAATACATTATTGTAACAAATAAACTTTATTTGATGTTGTCAGGCAGAATTTGATATCCCAGAGGCTTCTAACAATAGGACGAAAAGGAAGTTACTTCAGACCGTGGGGGACAGTTGGAGGCAATTTAAATCAGACCTCACGAGGAAATGGGCCCTTGCAGCCGATCAGGACGGTGTCAAGGACACTATCTGTGAGAAATACGACATCAACAAGGAAAAGTGGGCCCAGTTTTGCCAGACTCGCAGAGACCCTTCTTGGGAGGTATGTTCCTTTCCATTTAAGTTGTTTTTCAAATAACATGATGTTGTTATACTTCATTCTACCAATTTCAAACATTATTGTTTAATTTTTTCAGGATGAGCGCAAGAAGGCACAGGCCATCCAGAAGTAGAATACTACCCCCTCACGTTTTGTCTCGGGGGGGTTATGACTATTTGGAGCAGAAGCTCCTGGCTGAGAAGACGAAAAAGAAGCTGGAGGAAGCTGCACAGTCAAGAAGTGTTGATGGCATCATCGACCCTCCATCCCTGGTCAGACGTCACGTGAAGTGGAAGATGGCCCACACGAAGAAAACAGGGGACATGACAACTGAGGTCGCAAAGGAAATCGCTGAGAAGATTGTAAGTCATTTTCAACTAACCATTACAATTATATTTCAATATTTTGTGAATGCCATGTACCACTGTGTGTTTTCTGTGCAAGATTCCTTTGAGGAGCAGGCCACACAAGGATCCTTCGTCCCCCATGGATGTCAGGATGTTCTCGCTGCTGCTATTGGACGTCTAGAGCACCTTGGACGTGTCCGTGCTGCTGGAGCCGGTGTCACCATCAAGCAATACTTTGGATCGGCTCCACGGACGTCCCGCAGCTCTTCCTCCTTGCCTCCTGAAGAATTGCAGCAGCTGACCCAGCAAATCAGGGACCAGCTAGAGGAGTCCATCACAGAGAGAGTGACGCGGCAGATCATGACATCCTTCAGCCAAATGCAGTCCCAGCTTCAGTCACAGATGCAATCTTAGGGACTTGCAGTGCCTCCTGATCCCCTAGTTCGTCCCTCCGATCCTCAAGTGAGCATAAAGGGGAGTTGTGTTGATCCCTCAAGAAACGATCCTGAGACGGGTGACTCTGATAGGTGCGACTTGTACATAGAAGTAGATCCTGCCCGCCTGGTTGCCATGGGGAGAGTTTATGAGGAATCCACTGTTGTTCATAACACTCCTTTGTTGCCTGGCCAAGTAAAGGTGAGTGTGGAGGATGTTACAGATGCAGATGCTCCAGTTCCTGTACCCACTGATGAGGTTTCCTTAGTGGGGCTGACACTTCACACCTTCCTTGCTTGGCCGACACATCTGGTCAAGTCTTTATCACAGCAGGTACTTATTGTCCTTACTATATGTTTCTTCTTTTTAAATTAATTCATTAAGGGTGCCTCAAATTAGGCTATTTAACTTTGTTTCATGAACAGGTAGCTGTGTCTTCAACAAAACCAACTCTAAAGCCCGATCTGGAGGTCGATGATCCGCTTTATCTGATGACATTGACCATCCCAGAGCTTTTCTTGAGGCCTTATCAGGTTAGATGGGATGCCACTGTGTTCGAGGTCTTTAATCCAGATTTCGCCTTCTACATAAAGCATGAAGACCTCTCTGAAATCGCACACGGTGGTCAATGTCTCAGCATATTAGTGTTACATTTGTGGATTCTCTAAGTCATTTTATATTACTTTTAATTACCCAAGTTATTGCTTTCAATTCATAAATATTTAACTTTGACTTAACATAAACAGGCATCTCATTGAAACATGCATGCGAGCGGGGAATTCTGATATCTATAGATTCCTCGAGCCACAGTCAATTCAGAGGTCTGGGCAATCGCAGTTTGAGTCTGAAAGTTACATAAAGACTTGGATGTAGAGTTCAAAACGCGATGTTTATCTTGGAGCCTACCTAAATGGGTAAGTCACAAAATAACTGAATTTAATTAATGTTTACTAATGTACTAACCCATATTAATCTCCGCTACAGCGGACACTGGCAGGTGGTGGTCATCCTGCCCAAGAAACACCTAGTTGTCTGGTTTTGTTCATTGCATAACAGGCCAGACAACTACCTTAAGGGGATTATTAATAGGTTAGTGTTCTTTTCAATAGATTTGCATTGAAATACCTCAACGTACAACACCAGTTTTTAATTGTTACTCATCTGGAACAGTGCATTAAAAGGTCTTGATGATGCTCCACAACCTAAATCAAAGGCTCCTGCTAGGTGGATTGTCGCCAAGGTACGTCATTTACATAAAACTTCCACTTATATATATTTCTTTATGTGTCTGTACACTAGTTGTTTAATTAATATCCAAATTTCATTATGTATTTAGTGTAATAGACAAAAAGGAAGTACTGAGTGCGGCTACTATGTGATGCACTGGATGTCCACCATCATTTTAGGAACTTTTAGGAATAATTGGGAAGCGGTAAGTTTATTTCAAACAAAATCAATTTATTTATAATTTGTATTACATTATTAACTTATTATGATTTATTTCATCATGCAGTATTTTAACAATCCTAGACCATTGGAGCCAGAGAAATTAAAGGCATTGTGGATCCAGTAGGCACAGTTTTATCTCCGAGTTAGAGATCAGGCCTAGGATTTAGGGACATTATCTTTAGCTTTAGTTTACTTTGGTTTAACATTTTTGACATTTTCTATGTAATATGAACATTGAATTCATTTGATGATTGTTCTTTATGATAAATCAATTATTTGATGTTTATTATCATTAAAACTGCTTGAAAGCAGAATAAAATGTTTATTTGCTATGAATTGGACTTGAAATTGCATTTGACAGGTACAATTTTGGGTTTACTGTAAAAACAGAAAGTATATATAAAAAAATACTTGAAAACAACATCGGTTATTAACAAAAACCGATGTTAATATGGTAAACAACATCAGTTATTTACAAAAACCGATGTCGACATGAACCTTAACATCGGTCATACACAAAACCGATGTTAACTTTTGTACATTAACATCGGTTATTCATACATAACGGATGTTACCGTTTCTATATTAACATCGGTTATTTATACATAACCGATGTTAATGTACATAAGTTAACATCGGCTATCTATATTAAATTAACATCGGTTCTTCTAGAGAAACGATGTTAATATATAACATTAACATCGGTTTTACTACAAAACCAATGTCAACTTTCGTCATGCATACACTTTTTTTGCTGTAGTTCTTTGTGTTTAACATCGGTTATTTATAAAACCGATGTTATCATATTTATGTTAACATCGGTTTTTAAAAACCGATGTTAACAATGATACATTCAACATCGTCACTTTCAACATCGGTTTTAGAGCCGATGTAAAATCCCCTAAATAACCGATGTTGAAAGTGTAATTTCTAATAGTGTCTATTTTAAACTATAAATGCATATCATTTTTTTCAAATAAAAAACCTAAAGGTATTAATATGTGATTATTACTTCATTTAGCATTTGTAATTATTTGTAAGTGTATATGTTTGAGATGATTTCCTGTAAAAAAAAAAGTCAGATTATTTCAAAAGTTTTTAACCAAATAACACATTGTGGAATAGAAATGAAAAAGGATAAAATAAGAAACCTTGTTACTTTTTTATTAAAATAAAAAAAAATGATTTTTTTCTTGTTTTTACATAGAAACCTTAAAAAGTAGATAAAATGGAATAGAATGAGTAATCTCTTTTACTTCTTCCAATTATTTTCAATTATATTTTTTTATATTTTGTTTCTATTCATTTGTCATTTACAAAGTCTAAGATCACACGAATTACTCTTTTGTCAACTATAGTCTTTCTTTTTATTTAATCTATAATTATTGTATTTATTGTGGAGTGTAAATGAAAAAGGGTAAAGTAGAAAACCTACAACTATTTTATTAGTATAGAAAATTTCTTGTATTCTTTGGTTTCTACATAGAAATCTTAAAAGACATATAAAAGTAACAGATTGAGTAATATAAAGCAAGAAAGTTTTGGCACATTTTTTGTCACCCAAACAAGGGCATTTTAGACATTTCATTTTATTTATTTAGGATTTGTTTTATTTAATAAATGATATATTAATTATTGGGACATTTAATAGACAGTAAGCTATAAATGTCCATTTGTTATTAGCCCAAAAGACTCCCTAAATGGTTAGAGGGTAGGTGCAACTATGTTACATATTAAATTAAAGAAAGGATATAGTTGAACAAAACAATTAATGTAATCTTAGACTTTGTCAATATGGCATATAAATAGAAACAAAGATTTTAAAAAATGCAACAATTGAAAAAAATAGAGGAATTATAATTTATCATTTTTGATAAAACCACACTTCCTCAATAGGATTAGCCCAAGAGACTCCCTAAATGGTTAGAGAGTGTGACTATGTTATGAGATGAAACTCATGGGAGACCACTCATATTGTGTTGAAATTCCATACAATAGTGTCAACATTTGATGTTTGAGATTTTCAAGTTGTGTAGTGGTTATGTGTGTATATCAGTTATGATGATTGAGTATGATGAAAAATTTCATGGAGTAGAGTTATTTTTTCATTATTCATTATGATAATTGGTGATGAGAGTATATTGTTGATGGTAATTGCAAATTATGATATAATTATGTTGTTGATGCTAAGTTGAGGAGTTTTGATGCTAGTTGTGTTGTGTATATAAATTAAGATGGATGAGCTTTGATGATGTTTTTTATTGGTGCTTATTGATGAGAAATTAGAGATCTCTTTATATGAACTGAGTTTTGATATAAACTTATGAATTTGAATTGTATTATGAGCTTATGAACTAAGTTTTGTATAAATATTTTAGTTATTAATTATGTATAATATTTTTGAAGTACGCAAGGTCTAGTTTTCTCCATTTTTCATTAATAATTGGAGATTCATTTATCTACAATTGTATAGTTTGGTTTGGTAAGTTTACCTTTACATGTGATATATGTAGTGGTGACTATGATGATCCTAAACCCAACATATGAGGGAGCAGGTGGAGTTTAGGTGGATCTTCCTCTTGGAGACATTGTAGATAGAGTGGGCATGAGACTAAAGATGCGATCCCTTCGATCTCTTATTTTGTTTGGTTTATGTATAGAGGTGACCAACTTAGGTTTGTCTTTTTTATATTTTCAAGAATCTCATGTAATTAAAGATTTATCTTCTTTTAAGAAAGGTGTAGAGCCACGAGGCATTATATTTGTTTTAATTTTGTTTTATAAATATATGTTTTGTATTTTAAGATTTGAGTTACATTTGTTGGTTTTGGAAGCATGAAAAGTTCACAGTATTTTCATAAGTTAAAGAGTTTCGAAATTACATAAAACCAAACCTTAGCTTTGTTAGTTATGTAACAAAGGTGAATCTATTGGGTAAAAATTGTAACATCCAAAAAATTAGACTATAGAAATTAAAAAGTATTACTATTAGAAATAATAATAATAATAATATAAAAAATAATTAAATAAACTATTTAAATAATAGTATAGTAGAATTAAAAGGAAAAGTGAGAAAATGAGGAAAAGACTCATTTTCTACTAAAAATGGTAAAAGTCAACAAAAGTCAACCCTAGACTACTAGAGACAATAGAAAAAGATTGACTTTGTCAACTCATTAATGGAAATTTGATAAATATGATCAAAACTCTTTAAAATAGTTTAATTAATAAAAAGAAATAGTTAGAGTTATAATTAATAGTTTAAAGTGACTAAAGTATAGAATTAAGTATCATATGAAGCTTAATTAGGAAGTTTATGGATTCAATTAGAGCACCTAAGATAATTAGGCCTTAACCCAAGTGGGTTAAGACCCACTACATAAGGCAACACAACCCTAGGATGACTCAGGGGTGTGGCCGGTTTTGAGAGCAGAAGGGGCTAGGGTTTGCAAACTCTTTCTTGCTTTGGGAGGCTTGGTTGAGAGGATTTAAGGGGGTTTTGTGGAGAATAGAGGTAAGATCTCAAGAAAACCTTTTTTATTTCAATTTTTCTTTCATTTTATAAGTTTAAATTCTCATTCTCTTCTCCTAAAGATGTCTCACATGTGAATAGAATCGTTAGACAGAAGCAAGTGTTCCATTGCTCATCATATTTTCAATTTTTGGTGAAGAAGAAGAAGAAGAAGTTCTTTGATTCTTCTTGACTATTTAACAAGTATAGTAAAAACAAGTTCTTAGACTCTTTTTAGCTATTTAACCATACCCTTCCCAACCAACTAACATGTTGTTATCATTATTATGATAGGGTGGTCAATTTAAACCAAAGATATTTGACCTTTGTCATACCCTAATTTCATTGGGGGGTACTTGCGGTCGGTTCTCAAACCTTGTTTGCTCCCTTCGGAACCCTCAAAACAAGCATCGTTGCGTAATTTGTTAAGTTTTTCAACATTTCGGAAGTCAAAATAAGCATTGTTGCGTAATCCGCGACGTTTCAGAAGGAAAACATGTATCGTTGCATAATCCACAAAGTTCCGTAACGTTTCAGAAAAAAATCGATAAAAAACACAAAATGGGGTGTATTTAGTAAAAATGAGAGTGTAAATAGCAATCTGGACCACTTGGGCCTTCCTAAAGATTCCAAAAAGAGGGCGGTGGCTTCTGGTGGAAGCAACCCAGCTCACTTGGGCGAGCTGGGCGGCAACCACCTCCCTTTTTTCTCTTATAAATAGGGGAAGGAGGGTAGAAGGAACAGGTTCCACCTTTCTAGTATTGAGGAATCACTCGAAATTAGTGAGAAAAATTGTTTTCGTGAAAAAACTCCAAGCCGAGGCACTTCCATAACGCTTCCGAGATGTTTCCGTAAGCGATTTCGTGGAGATTCTTCACCGTTCTTCGGTCTTCAACCGGTAAGTTCCTGAAATCGAATCTTTCAATTCATTCTATGCACCCTTAGTGGTCTCTACTTGTTTTGTGTACTTTCACTTTCATTACATTTACTTTCCGTACCCTTTTTTAACGAGCTTTAATCAATCATTTAAGTCGTTATGTCGCCTAATAAATGATAAAATGAATTTCAACCGATCATTTGTGTTGTAATCTCGTTTAATCACTTTTAAAATAAAATCCAAACCGATCGTCCACGCAGTAACCTCGGTTAAACAAAAAAAAGGCAAAATAATAATAAAATAATCAAAATATCTTTGAAAAAATCAATCAAACGTTTTTTCTTTGAAAGTTTCCTTGAATAAATTGACTAATAACCAAAGTGAAACTAAGGCTAAAATCAACTCACAAATCAAGCTTCATCCGCAAAAGTCACTCAAAACCATTTTAAGGTCCAATGCCTTAAATGTTCATCTTTGCTTTTATCGGTTAACATAGGCCGTTCAAAAGCATAAAATCAACACATAACTTTATTGCTTTTGAAAGAACTACGTAGGTCTGATTTCCTCATCACAATTGAGGAATACGTAGGAGCGAGGGAAACACCCTTGTCAACCATAAAAAGATAAAAAATACAAAAAGGCCTATAAAAAGCTAGAAAACATAAAAAAGGAAAAATACATATTTTGAAGTCATATTCGCACACTTGGTTGAAGGCTGCCGTCCCTAGTGATGGACGCGTGGGGGGCTAATACCTTCCTCATGCGTAAAAACAACTCCCAAACCTTTCACGATTAATGTTCGTAGACCACACCTTTCCGATTTTTCCAACTTTTTCCTCGAATAAACATTGGTGGCGACTCCGCGCATTTTCCTTTCTTGGAAGACGCACCGATGAGTCTCGCGTCGCCCTCTCGCCGAAGGGTAGGTTGCGACAGTTGGCAACTCCACTGCGGACTGTTTTAAAGAGTTCGACCATTTTAATCTGTGTGCATTCTATATCATGACTCACTTTTTTGTTGGTTTCCCTTTATTTCTCATATGTTCTTGTATGCATATAACTCTTTGATGCTTTTTAGTGTAGTTGTTTATTTAATATATGCATTGATAAATATTTGTTCATTTGATGCACACACGACACCTACACTTTTTTTGTGCATAAACTATGAGTTGTTAAGGGCCCTATACCCGGGTCCATGGGAACATAAGGAGTGGAGGTGAATCTGTGGTCATGCTGAGTCTCCGACTCGCTTGATAACAGTGAACTCTCATCTAGAGTTTTTCTCTTTGATAACATATTGTTGCTGGTAGTCCCTACTATCACAATATGCTTGTCAAAGGGAATGATACCTCTAGAAACCATCAAGAGAGATATGACCACCTTGGGGAACGTTACTAAAAGCCTTTAACTCATCCAAGTTAGGTTCCCAGTAGGGCACGAAGCGAACACGCTACGTGTTTTTGTTTTTAACACTATCATACATATCCTCTAAATGTCATGTGCATCTCTACTGTATGTTCATTTGATGGTACTTCCATGCTTATGCGTCCCCCATTACGCCGCAAAAACCATGCACAATTTTGTCCGTGTCACGTCGTCACGTTTGCATTATATGTTGGTCCCATCATTTGTCACAAGAAGTCAGAAGGTCAGTATCACCTTCTTAAGTACATACGCGAGGCACTGTGCTACCCAAATGTTGTAATTAAGAAGAGGTAATCTTCCGAACTCTCGTGTTTGTAAAATGCATCTGTGCCATAAGCATTTCTTCATGCATTCATCCATTTCACCCATGGTAAATGTCAGAGTATTTATTCGCATAGGTTTTGTTCACTTTAGTAAAACATGGGATCAAGTCAGGCGCCTTTGCTTAAAAAGAGGTTCTATCAAGTCAAGATCAAGTGCCTAGGAGTCACCAGTCTGAAAGAGTTAGGACAGTTGATGGGTCAACTCCAGTGACAAGCCTTTCACAAAGCATATGGTAAGATCTGGGACCTAACTATGGCAGAGGTCTCCACGGAGGCCATTGCCTCCCTCACCTAGTATTATGACCAACACTTGAGGTGCTTCACCTTTGGGGACTTCCAGTTAACACCCATGGTAAAAGAGTTTGAAGAGATCCTAGGATGCCTTCTAGGAGGAAGGAAACCGTATCTTTTCTCAGGGTTCTATCCCTTCTTGGCTAGAATTTCCAAAATAGTCAAAATCTCGGCACAGGAATTGGACCCGGGGAAGCGAGTCGAAAATGGGGTGGTTAGAGTACCAAGGAAATGTTTGGAAGCAAAGGCAAGAACCTTGGCAAGTCAAGACGAATGGGCTCCGTTCATTGATGTCTTGGCACTCTTAATCTTTGGGGTAGTCCTCTTTCCAAACGTGGATGGGTTGGTGGACCTAGCAGCGATTGACTCTTTTCTCGCCTTTCACGATCGCAAGGAAAGCCCGATCGTCGCTATCTTAGCCGACCTGTATGACACATTCAACCGAAGATGTGAGAAGAACAGTGCAAAGATCGTTTGTTGTACACTGGCCCTCTACGTATGGTTGGTCTCACACCTTTTCCGCCAAGAGGAGAGACACGTTTACCCACTAGAAGGTCACCGCCCGTGCGCCGGGAAGAGGGAGGCAAACTGGGACCAACTCTTAGCAAGAAAAGAAGGAGCATCCGTCAATTGGTTCCCTCGATGGAAGGAAGGAAGAACCGAGATTCTTGTCTTATGTGGAGGATTTCCAAATGTTCCCTTAATGGGGACGAGGGGTTGCATTAATTATAATCCCATCCTCGCCATAAGACAACTGGGCTACCCCATGAGGGGGGCACCATCAGAGGAAGGCCTCACACCTTTTATTGCACGAGGTTTCAATAGCCCCAACGCGGGGGTGCTTCAGGGGGTCCGCAAGGCATGGGAAATGGTACAAAAGAAGGACAAAGAACTTAGGGGAAGTAGCAACGGGGCCATCAACGGCTACCGTAGGTGGTTGAAAGCCTACGCACAAGGTCTGGATTGGCTCCCGAGGTTGAGAGCCGCTAAAGAGGTGGAGGTTGAAGCCCTGAAAGAAAGCGAAGAGGTACAAGCCCTCAGAACAGAGCTTGAGAAAGCCCAAGCGGTCAAGGAAAAGTTCAAGTCAACGGCCGTTAGGATCTGAAAGGAGAACGCCGAACTGAGAGATGTCAACATAGCCACCACCAAGGCCTTGGAGCAAGAGACCAAAAGGGCCCGCAAGGAAGAACTCGGCCAGAACAAGTTTCAAGGGGCTCTGTGGGGCAGTAACAGCTAACTTAAACTCCAAGGAGAGGAAAGGGACCAGTCACGAGTAGATGCCATGATTCTGAAAGAAGAATTGAAGACTTGCCTAAGGTCAAAAAGGAGCTTGTCCCAATGGCTGAGCGAGACCAAAACAAACATGTTGGCCATCATCAGCAAGTACAAAGAAGAATTAGATTTGGGCACCACCCACGAGCACAAGGTGGCGGACGAATATGCCCAGGTGTACGCAGAAAAGGAGGCTAAGGGAAGGGTGATCGACTCATTACATCGAGAAGCGATGATGTGGATGGACCGGTTTGCTCTTACTTTGAATGGGAGTCAAGATCTTCCCCAATTACTAGCAAAGGCCAAAGCAATGGCAGACGCATACTCCACCCCCGAGGAAATCAATGGGCTCCTTAGCTATTGTCAGCATATGATAAACCTTATGGCCTATATAATTAGGAACCATTAGGGAGTTTGTATTGTCACTCAGATCTTGACTAGTTATAACTTTTTGAATAAAATGAGTTTATCCCATGAGATTACTCCAAAAATCCGGTGTGAATCAAGTGCTCCGACACTTTATCTCTAGCATGCATTCGTGTTTAATTTCCTCGTTGCATACTCCTCACGTTTTGTCTCTTTAGGAAAGACACCATAACTAAGTGCGCCCCGAGGCATCCCTATCGCACCAGATCCAAGTCTAGGACGATGGGTGACCTAGAGGAAGTATAGGAACAGATGAAAGCTGACATGTTGGCTTTGAAAGAACAAATGGCTTCTATGATGGAAGCCATGCTGGGAATGAAATGACTAATGGAGAGTAACGCGGACACCGCCGCCGCTGCCGCCATCGCATTCCGAGCATTGTGGGACAAGGGAGAAACACACCGAGGCATGTCAGTAGCCCCCATCTGGGGTACAACCGAGGTGCTTACCCTTATGATTTACCACCCAACTACACACCACCGACCATGCATGAAGACGCGGGTCACATTGCTCCCCTCATCCTCGAAGGGCAGCCTCCTCAACTTCCTGACAGGGCCCACGAGGATCCTTGAGAGCGCGCTCATGGGGACGTTGAATCCTACTCTCTGTTTCCCGCTTGGGGGCCAGCGCCCAACACACTACCTTAACCCAACATCATGGGAGTGCCTCAAACCCACCCAATGCAGCCAATGCTTCTGCCCATGGGAGGGCCACCCCCGGCAGCGGAAGGAAAGGAAAAACTCGATCTCATCGAAAAGAGATTGAGGGTCGTTGAAGGATTCGACAACTATCCTTTCACGGACATGACTGACCTGTGCTTGGTGCCGGACGTTGTCATTCCGCCGAAGTTCAAGGTACCTCTGACTTCGATAGGTACAAGGGGACGAGATGTCCTAAAAATCACTTAAAAATGTACTATCGGAAGATGGGTGCATATTCCAGGGACGAGAAGTTATTAATGTACTTCTTTCAAGATAGTTTGGCTACGGCAGCGGTCATCTGGTACACTAACCTAGAAGCTTCCCGCATCCACACTTGGAAGGATCTGATTACTGCCTTCCTTAGGCAGTATCAGTACAACTCTGACATGGCTCCCGACTGAACCCAGTTGCAAAACATGAGTAAGCGAGAACACAAGTCTTTTAAAGAGTATGCTCAGTGTTGGAGAGACCTAGCAGCACAAGTGGCCCCTCCCATGGTCGAGAGAGAAATGATTACTATGATAGTGGATACCTTGCCTGTATTCTACTATGAGAAGTTAGTGGGCTACATGCCCTCTAGCTTCGCAGACTTGGTATTCGTTGGAGAAAGGATCGAGGTGGGTTTGAAGAGGGGAAAGTTTGATTACATCTCCCCCGCAGGTACCAGTAGTAGGAGGACCAAAACAGCTGGGGAAAAGAGGAAGGAAGGAGATGCCCATGCTGTCACTTCAACGCCTGTGTGGCCCAAGCCGCCGCAAACCTCCCACGGTACCCACCAATATCCACAACATCACCCAAGCTTTTCGGCCCGTGCCGGGAGCTCTTCAAACTCAGCGCCCACCTAGCCAAGGGCGCCCGCGCCCACACAGAGGGGGCCCCCACAGGCTCCGTCTCCAACCCAACCTTGCCCGGCCAATAACGCCCACCTTGGCGTAGGCTCCAACACGGCGAGGAACTTTCCACCAAGGCAGGCTCAGGAATTCACCCCGATCCCAATGACGTACGGGGGCCTCTTGCCATCTCTCATTACCAACCAATTGGCCATGGTGACTCTGGGAAGGATCTACCAGTCTCCTTTCCCGAAATGGTATAACCCTAGCGCAACCTGCGCATACCATGGGGGAACCCTGGGCCACTCGGTCGAATAGTGCATGGCCTTGAAACACAAGGTCCAGAGTTTGATAGAAGTTGGATGGTTGACGTTTCAAGAGGACAGGCCCAGTATAAAAACAAACCCGCTCGCTAATCATGGAGGGGCAGCCGTTAATGCCATCGAGGTGTGTAGGTTGCACAGGCCCAAACATTTGAAGGATGTAATGACCTCTAGAAGGTTTATCCACGAAGCCTTACAAAAGGCGGGCGTGATTCCATGTGGTGGGCATAAGAAGGATTTTTGCTTAATGCGTTCGGGCATGCCGCAAGACATAGAAACATGTTTAGCGGTAGGAGAACTATTACAACAAATGATAGACCAAGGCTGGCTTGAGGTCAGCAATGAGGAGGAAGAGGAACAACATATATGCATGCAGTTGGTAGATAAGGAAAGTCCTCAGAAACCTAAACCCTTGGTAATACACTTCACCAGGAACACTGCTCCCCAAAGGCCCCGACACCCCTCGGCGGTATCGGGCGTTAGACTTGTTCCTTTCCCTTACAAAAATAGTCACGCAGTCCCGTGGAGGTACGCCCCTCCGGGCGACAGGAAGGAAGAAGCTACCGACATCGACTCACTGTTGGCCAAAGTAACCAACATCACCGGCTTAAGCAGCATAACCCGCAGCGGTCGCGTGTTTAAACCCCCCGACCTACCAACGCAACCCACGAATGCTAAAGGTGAAAGCAAAGGTGACCGAAGGACAAAACATCAAGGCGATCCCTGCACTAGACAAGGATGTTCCGACGGGGGGATTTGCCAAGGGAAAAGAGGGCCGCAGCAAGAAAGAGGTATTGCTCGAGGAGGCCAGCGAGTTCGTCTACATTATCCAACAGAGCAAGTTCAAGGTCATTGAACAACTCAATAAGACCCCAGCTAGGGTCTCCCTTTTGGAACTGCTCATAAGCTTCCAGTTTACAAGATAATGCTTATCTTAATGCAAAAAATGTCATGCTAATCCCTCTGATTTTAGAACGAACTCATGTAATCTATTTATGCACACACGTACGTGTGGAATATCCTACCATTTATATCAACATAGAGGCCATCCAACACATTCTAATTGTCACACACATATATGCATTTGAAAAGAACATACATTCTTACGCTCAAGGCATTGCGTCAAAATTCACACCTAATTTATATCCTAAACATTTGCTATTACAAACTACCTACATATATTTGAAATATATATCATACAAATTTTTATTGTTTCACTTACATTTATTCATATTGGCAAGCTATTTACATTATGCACACACTTGCATTCAAAAGGGAATTCCGTGCTATCATACATTCATTTAGGAAGCGACCTCAATATTCATTCACCCTTTGCAAAGAATTTCATGCCCCTTTTATTTACCTATATATACATACTATTGCAAGGTGTTTTTCATATTACTTAGGTGCAAAGTATCAAACATGGGGCAGCCCAAATTCGAGCAAAAACTCTCACAAGCAAGTCCTAATTTTCATGCTTTTCTAATTCTAAAACCAAAATTTGGATTCCTAGCCATGAGTATGTCTTCTTGCATTGAAGCTAAAAAGTTTGGGTTCCTAAGCTTGAAATTGCATTCGGGCACCTATTTTGAATCTCCTATGCTGTCTCTACATATATAAAACAGTCCCACCATCCCAATTTTGCAAAATCATATTCATATATCATTGGGGGCATTTCACCGAGCACTTGGAGGGCACACGTTTGGACACAAATTGCAAGAGAATGGGGACAATGTGGCATGCCCCATTGCTTCAGAATACAACATAGGCCTAATGCCTTCTCACACAAACCCTCAACTCAACAAAACAAGCATGGATTCAGATGTGAATTGCTTCATGAATTTTGCAAAAAATGAGCAACTAAAGCACCAAAACACATCAATGGAGAGCCAAATAACCAAGGGAAATTGCACTTACTTGTGGGGAGTGAATTAAAGCGTGAAAAGGGAAGCAAAAACTCAACAATGGAAGCTTGGGGGCTGCTGTTCTCGTACTTCCCGTGAGCTTGGGGGTTTTTGAAGTGATGGGGAAGAGTTTTGGGTGAAGAAAACGTTCCCCCTCCACCCATTTATATTTTCGTACAGGGGTTGCTCGCCCAGGCGAGCTAACCTGTACTTTTTTTTTTTTGAGAAACATTAACCATGCCTCCCCCCCTTACGGGTTAGCGTTTGCCTACTCGAACCTACTTAAGTTAGAATCAGGCGACGATTACTTTATTTAAAACAAATAATAGTAATAAAATACTGTGAATTCAAAGGATACTGGGCTGCCATGCAGCGACGTTCTCTACTTGTCTAGCGCCGGGAAGGGACAACGGTCATTTGTGACCCTATCCTCCATTTGCCTCCATCCCTAAGTACCTGCAAGTAGGAGACAAACAATACGCGGCCAATCGTGACCGGCCATCGTCTTACCTTGGTTGATTTCTGCCATTGACTTGTCTTGACTTCTGACCGTGGCCTGAGACGATTCTGCTCCATGCTACCACAAGATATGCATGTGCATGTGCATGTATGAATGTTTCTAATGCGATGATTTTCTTAGTGAAGGCTGGTTAAATTCAATTTTAAATAGGCATTTGGGGCATCCCATGAACCGAGCGAAGAGGGCTCAGGTTATAACAAACTAAAACACAAGGTTTGAAACCAAAGGGAGGACTGAAACCTCGCCCATCTTTTCTTTTCAAAGAAACGAGACAAATACAGTGAATGGGAATCCCTAGAGGAACCCAAGAAGAACGAGAAAAACTCAGAAATAAAAACATGCAACGGTCCTCTCGATTTCCCCAGACTTCAAGCGTAATATCATTTAACTACATCGGAGTTGATGGGCGAGGGCAGCTCCTCGCCATCCATGTGGGTGAGTATCAGAGCACCCCCAGAAAAGCTCTTTTCACCACGAAAGGTCCTTCATAATTCAGGGCCCACTTGCCTCGATTATCCTTAACAGCGTGGGACATCTTCTTCAGCACGAGGTCCCCCTCGTTGAACTTGCGCGGGCGTACCTTCTTGTCGAATGCGTTCTTTATCCTTCGTTGATACAGACGCCCATGGCTCATGGCTGCCAAACGCTTACCTTCAATAAGGTTAAGTTGGTCGTAGCGTGCTTGAGCCCATTCTGACTCTTCTAGGCCTGATTCCGCTATTATCCTCTGAGAAGGAACCTCCACCTCAAATGGGAGTACTGCTTCCATCCCATAAACCAAAGAATACGGCGTTGCCCCAGTAGAAGTTCGTACCGAGGTTCTATATCCGTGCAAGGCGAAAGGCAACATCTCATGCCAATCTTTGTATGACACTGTCATCTTCTGAACAATCTTCTTAATATTTTTATTCGCAGCCTCTACAGCCCCATTCATCTTCGGCCGATAAGGGGTGGAGTCATGATGCTGGATCTTGAAATCCTCGCACATTTCCTGCATCATCTTGTTGTTCAGATTGGTGCCATTGTCAGTAATGATCTTCCTGGGGAGTCCGTATCGACAAATCAACTCCTTCTTTATGAATCTGACTACCACACTTCTCCTGACATTAGTATAAGAAGCCGCTTCGACCCATTTGGTGAAGTAATCTATCGCCACAAGAATGAAGCGGTGACTATTCGACACTTTGGGTTTGATGGCCCCAATGACATCTATTCCCCACATGGAAAAAGGCCAAGGAGCGGACATAACATTAAGAGGATGTGGCGGAACATTGACATTGTCCGCGTATGCCTGACATTTATGACACTTCCTTACATGAGCGCAGCAATCGCTTTCCATAGTAAGCCAGTAATAACCGGCCCTAAGGATTTTTTTGGCCATAGCATGCCCATTGGCATGTGTCCCAAAGGAACCCTCGTGGATCTCCTCAATCATGAAGTTTGCCTCTTTGGCATCTACGCATCGTAGGAGGGTCATGTCGTGGTTCCGTTTGTATAGGATGGTACCACTTACAAAGAAACCAGTAGCCAATCTCCTCAACGTCCTTTTGTCATTGTCAGAAATCCCTGGTGGGTATTCTTTGTTCTCGACATATTGTTTGATGTCGAAATACCACGGTTTCCCATCCCGCTCTTCCTCTATTGCATAACAATATGCCGGCCTGCCCTAAGATTTGAATTCGATGTACGGCAGATCCCCGTGTGGGGCAAGTTGAAACATGGATGCCAGGGTGGCTAATGCATCAACCATTTGATTCTCTTCCCGAGGTATATGGTGGAAAGAAATGTTGTCAAAGTACTTGGCTAACCTCAAGATGTGAGTTTGATAGGGTATCAACTTCGGATCCCTAGTTTCCCATTCTCCTTTCAACTGGCGTATCACCAAAGCTGAGTCTCCATACACCTTGAGTAGTTTTATATCAAAATCAATGGCCGCTTGAACCACGAGGGCGCATGCTTCGTACTCGGCCATATTGTTGGTACAATCAAAACCTAGCCTAGCCGTGAAAGGAATACACTGATCATCCGGGGATACAAGGACTTCCCCTACTTCGTGGCCCAAAGTGTTAGATGCCCCATCGAAGCAAACAATCCATTTGTCTATGTCCTCGTGCGTCCGCTTTTCTTCAAACAGGGCCATGATATCTTCATCTGGGAACTCGGGGTGCATCGGCCGATAATCCTAGAGGGGTTGCTAGGCAAAATAATCCGCTAAGGCACTTCCCTTTACCGCCTTTTGGGTGACATAAACGATATCGAATTCAGATAATAGTACCTGCCTCCTAGCGATTCGTCCCGTGAGGGTCGGTTTCTCAAAGATGTATTTCACGGGATCCATTTTGGAAATAAGCCACGTGGTATGGCTGAGCATGTACTGCCTAAGCCGATGTGATGCCCATACTAGAGCACAACACATCCTTTCCAGCATTGAGTAATTCATCTCACATGCGGTAAACTTCTTGCTTAGATAGTAGATGGCTTGCTCCTTTTTCCCAGAATCATCGTGCTGACCCAACACGCACCCCATAGACTCGTCCAACACGGTCATGTACAGGAAAAGAGGTCTTCCTGTTACAGGTGGCATGAGCACCGGGGGGTTTGCGAGACTCTGTTTGATCTTCTCGAAGGCCTCTTAGTAGTCACTATTCCACAGGACCGCCTGGTTCTTACGTAATAGCTTGAAAATGGGCTCACGGGTAGGGGTGAGTTGCAAGATAAATCTCGCGATATAATTCAACCTGCCCAAGAACCCCCGAACCTGCTTCTCCATGCGTGGTTCCGGCATTTCAAGGATGGCCTTCACTTTCTCAGGATCTATCTCTATCTCTTTCTGACTTACGATAAATCCTAGCAACTTCCCCGACTTTACCCCGAAGGTGCATTTGGTTGGGTTTAGTTTTAGTTGGTATTTCCGCAACCTTCCAAACAGCTTACGCAGATTGACATGGTGTTCGTCCTCAGTTCGAGACTTGGCAATCATGTCATCTACGTAGACCTCTATTTCCTTATGCATCATATCATGGAACAACGTCACCATGGCACGCTGATAGGTTGCCCTAGCATTTTTCAGCCCGAAGGCCATCACTTTATAGCAGAATGTCCCCCATAGGGTGACGAAAGTGGTCTTCTCTACATCTTCGGGTGCCATCTTTATTTGAATATACCACGAGAAACCATCCATAAATGAGAAAAGGGAGAACTTGGCTGTATTATCTACCAATATATCAATGTGTGGCAGGGGAAAATTGTCTTTAGGGCTGGCTCGGTTCAAGTCCCGGTAGTCTACACACATTCGAACCTTGCCGTCCTTTTTTGGGACTGGGACAATGTTGGCCACCCACTCTGGGTACCGAGCTACAGCTAAGAACCCTGCATCAAATTGCTTCCTTACTTCTTCTTTAATTTTTAAAGACATCTCGGGTCTCATTCTTCATAACTTTTGCTTAACCGGGGAAGACCCAGGATTCAAAGGCAACTTATGCTGCACAATGTTGGAATCCAGATCGGGCATGTCTTGATATGACCATGCAAAGACATCTTGATACTCTTCAAGAAGGGTTATCAAGCCTTGGCGGATAGGCGTGGTCATACCGGTTCCTACCTTTACTTCTTTCTTTTCCTCCGTGGTCCCCAAGTTTACCAATTCGGTTTCTTCTTGGTGAGGCTTCATTTCACGTTCTTCCTGAGCGACCAACCTCTCCAACTCTGGTGAAAGGACGTCTTTTTCCTCTTCCTCATTTATCGTTTGGCTTATATCTCGATCGAAATCGATTGTCAAACCCTCGTAGACTTCCGACTAGCTTATTGAATCAGCTTTATAGACCCTCATATATTGAATCAGCTTTATAGACTTCCGACTAGCTTATCACGCACCAGTTCCCCACTTGAGAATCGGGATGGCATGGTTGCACAAAACTTGGCGGGTCTTGAGGGAACTCCTCTTCTACTGCGGCCACCTCCTCCTCGGGCACCGTTCCGGCACTAGTGAAACACTGGCTAATACGACCGGGCCATACCCTATCCGCCCGAAGTCTTGACGGCACATTCCTCCTCCCCGGCATCTCGGGTTCATACCCTAATCCATATTTGTATGGATTTCCCTTGATATCGACCACGTCGGCATTTCTGAGGCCGTCCTTGCCTAGACCCATTCCGGGCTCAAATCCATTCCTGAGCATAACACGTGCCACCATTATGGCCGCATTGGAGAGAGAAGGTAGCAACGGACTTGGTTCCACAGAGGCGCAGCTCACCACCTCGAAGGATTGGAAAGCCGTTTCCAATGATTCTTCCGCAGCTTCTACGTATGGGGCGGAGGAGGGGCAGCTCACTAACATATCCTCTTCACCCGACACTATCACTAAAAGTCCACCCACTGCGAACTTCAATTTCTGGTGAAGCGTTGAAGGAACCATTCCCAGGGCATGAATCCAAGGTCTTCCCAAGAGGCAGCTATAGGCGGGATTTATATCCATTACTTGAAACACCACATTGCAAGTGTGGGGGCCTATCTGAATGGGAATGTCGATTTCCCCCATCACTTCCCGCCGAGTACCATCAAAGGCTCGCACCACCATCGAGCTCGGTTTTAAACGTGACGCACTAAAAGGAAGCTTTTCCAAACTGGTCTTCGGCATTACATTTAAACTCGATCCATTATCGATAAGCACCTTTGCGACAACATGGTCCATACACTTTACCGACACATGAAGAGCCTTGTTGTGTCCTCTCCCCTCTACGGGAATCTCTTCTTCCGCTAACGCGATATAATTGTTGGTGGTTATATGATTAACGATGCCTTCAAAACCCCCCACTGAGATATCGTGGGCTACATGGGCATCATTGAGGACTTTTATCAACAGCGTATGATGAGGCTCGGAGTTTATGAGCAGTTCAAGCAACGAGATCCTTGCTGGAGTTTTATTCAGTTGCTCGACTACCTTAAACTCGCTTTGTTGGATGAGGCGAAGGAACTCATGGGCCTCTTCCAAAGTCACCGTCTTTCCTTGAAGACCTTCTTTCTTTTCAGCCCCTCTTACCACTGGAGGATCTACTTCTTTCGAGGGGGTGGCTACGTCTGTGGGCTCTTGGACCATGGGCGCTTTCGCCTTGGAGGGCAACTCCGCCGGGTGAGGGGAAGCGAACACCCGACCACTGCGGGTTACGCCACTAAGGCCGGTGATGTTGGTCACCTTAGCTGACAGGGAGTCAACTTCGGTTGCAACTCTTTCGCTGAACGCGGGAGGGGTATACTTCCACGGAATGGCCTTATTACTTTGATATGCAAATGGCGTTGGCTTGGGCGCTGTCCGGGGGTATATGGGTGTGGAGCCGGTCCCTTTCCTAATAAAACATATCACTAGGGCCTTGGGGGTTAGAGGAACCTTCTTCTCTTCCGACTGCATGCAAATTGTGGTTCTTCCCTCCCTCCTATGGACACTTCAAGCTGCCCACAATCCATGAGCCGCTGAAGCAATTCTTCTACCGCGGGACAGGTTTCCATGTCGTGCGACTCCCCGAGGTGAAACAAACATTCGTCCCTTTCGCCTCTGCCATGGGAGACCATACATGCTGCTTGCAGCGATTGGTAGATAAAACGTCTGGAAGTAGCCACCTCTCCTAATCTCCTTGCCCGCGATGGCCCACCCTCTTGGATGGCGCTTACGCTAGCCTTTCCATGACTAGCTAGCGGGTTAGTTTTAACATTTGGGCCTTCCTCTTGAAACGATAGCCAGCCGACACTGATTAGGTGCTGCACTTTATACTTGAACGGACGGCAGGAGTCAATGTTGTGTCCTGGAGCTCCACTATGGTACTCACATTTGGCACCCGGGTCATACCACTTGGGGTAGGGTGGCTGGAAGACCCTCCCGGGTATGGCTACCACCAAATGATTCTCCAATAATGAAGGCCATAATTCGGAGTATGCCATGGGAATAGGAGAGAAGTTATCTTTCGAGAGTGGGCTCTGTGCATTATTATAGCTCGTGCCAGGGCCGTATTGTTGACTGGCCGGGGCGTGGCTGGAGCTGTGCGTTGGGCCGGCGTTCTGTCTGCTGCGGGTGGTCCTTTTACTTGATTCGGGAGGGAACTCCTGGCTCGGATTGAAAAATTTGGGGGATTGGGCTGGTATGAGCTTTGGATATTTTGGGGTGCTTTCATCCATGTCGGGGCGGTGGTGACCGCGTGGGCATCTCCTTCCTTTTTCCTCGCACCCACTACTGGGGCTCTTCTGTTGTTGTTGGGGGCCACATTGGAAGCATATTCGAACTTGCCTTTTCGTAGTCCGGATTCAATCCTTTCTCCGGCGAAGACAAGATCCGCAAAGTTAGCTGGCATGTAGCCTATCAGCTTTTCATAGTAGAACGTGGGTAACGTATCTACCATAATTATGATCATCTCCCTCTCCGTCATGGGCGGTACGACTTGGGCTGTGAGATCTCTCCATCTTTGGGCATATTCCTTAATGGACTCATGCTCTCGCTTAGTCATACTCTGAAGCTGGTTCCGATCGGGAGCCATATCCGTATTGTACTGGTATTGCCTAATGAAGGCAGTTGCCAAGTCCTTCCATGATCAGATCTGGGAAGCTTCCAGATTGGTATACCATGCTACAGTTGCTCCGGCCAAGCTGTCTTGAAAGAAATGGACCAACAACTTTTCGTCCGCAGAATACGCCCCCATCTTTCGGCAATACATCCGGTGATGCCCTTTTGGACATGTCATCCCTTTGTACTTATCAAAGTCTGGTACTTTGAACTTGGGAGGGATGACGATGTTGGGCACGAGACATAAATCTGCTAAATCCGAGAATGGGTAATTGTCGAGGCCCTCGACTGCTCTTAACCTTTCTTCAAGCGCCTCAATCTTTCCCTTATCTTCCGCGAAGGGAACAGATTCTTTTACGGGTGTGGGTGAAGCTGGGACATGACGGACTATGTTTGGTTGGGGTAGTTCATGGGGGAATGGATCTTTGAGGTGGAGCAGGGGGCCGAGATGGGTATCTCATTCCTCATCGTCTTGCCCGGGATAGTCGTCATAAGGTGGGAGTTGCCCCTCGAAGGTAGGGGCTTGGCTTAAATCTTCCGGGGCAGCACGGGGAGCGAAGTCCGGAGGCAAGCCATAGGGGTAAGCTTGCGGGCTATACCTTCGACCAAAAACTGCCGTGTTTCTGTCTCGGCCCAGATTTAAGGCGGGCTGCAGCACCGGCTCCGCTTCCCTAACTGTACTGGAGGCGGTTGTCGTGGCTTTATCCTCTATAGTTTTCTGGAGTTTTAACATGACCTCTGAGATGGAAGCCATTTGATCTTTTAAGGTCGATAGATCGGCCTTCATCTGTTCCTGCACGCCCTCTTCATTATCCATTTTTCTGGATCGAGTGTTATAGGGGTGCCTTTGTGCTTTCTTAGATATGATGAAATTCCTAAAGAAATAAACAACGGTGAGTATGCCACCAAAACATGAATATGCAAATGAATGATCGGAGCACTTGGATCCACCCCAAGGTTTTTTAGATAACGTGATGAGTTCAAAACTTCTCATTTTATAAAAAGAACAAAGCTTTCATCTAGCCAAGATTATACAAAGGTGTTACAAGAGAACCTAACGGTTTCTAATTATATGGGCCATCAAATCTATCATGTGTTGACAGTAATTGATTAGCCCATGAATCTCCTCGGGAGCCGTACACACTTCGGCCATGGCTTTTGCTTTGGCTAATAGACGCGGGAGGTCTTGACTTCCATTCAAGGTCAAGGCGAACCTATCCATCCACATAGTCGCTTCTTGATGCAATGCATCAATTACCCTCCCTCTTGCTTCTTTTTCGGTGTACACTTGTGCAAAATCCTCCGCTAGCTTTTGTTCATGGGTCACAGACTGGTTCAACTCTTCCTTGTATTGGCCTATGATAGCTAGCATGCTTTGCTCCGTGGCTTCCAAGTGTTGAGCCAAACTCCTCTTGGACCTTGCGCACGCAGCTAACTCTTCTTTTAAGATCATGCCATGCACCCGTGATCGGTCTCTTTCCTCTCTTCGGAGTTTGAGCTCATTGTTGCTACCCCATAATGCTCCTCGGAATTTATTTCGGCCATGTTCCTCCTTGCGGGCCCTTTTGGTTTCTTGTTCAAGGGCTCTTGCAGTGGCCGCGTTTTCCTCTTGTAACTCGGTGCACTCTTTCCGGATGTGTGTAGCGGCTGATTTGAACTTCTCCTTGGCGAGTCTCGCCTTCCCTAGCTCTAATTTTAGAGCTTGGACTTCTTCATCTTCCTCCGGAGCTTCGAAGTTCTCCTCATTGATAACTTTCAATTTGGAGAGCCAATCTAACCCTCGCGTGTGAACTCTTAGCCATCCATGATAACCACCGATGGCGCCATTTTGGATGCCTCTAAGCTCCTTGTCTTTCCTCAACGGACTTCTCCACGCCTTGTGGACTCTTTGTATCACCTTGAGACTTTGCGCGCCTAGATCCCTCACAAGGAAAGGCGAGAGACATTCTTCTATTGGCGCTCCCCTCATGGGGTACCCTAGCTGTCTTATGGCGAGTGCGGGATTATAATTAATACAACCCCTAGTCCCCATCAATGGAACATTAGGGTAGTCCCCACACGAGAAAAGAACTCCTTCCTTGCCTTCCTTCCAATGAGGAAACCAATTGATTGTGTTGCCTCTTATCCCAGCCAAATGTTGGTCCCAATCGACTCTCCCTTTTTCGGCGCATGAGCGATAACTTTGAAGCGGACACGGGTGTCTTATGTCTTGTTGGAATAGGTGTGAAAACAACCACACACAGAGAACGGGTAAACAACAGACAATCCGTGCACTGTTTTTCTCACACCTCCGGTCAAAGGTGTCAAACAAATCTGCCAATATAGCCACCACTGGACTCTCCTTGCTATGGTGATATGCGAGGAAAGCGTCAATGGCGGCTAAGTCCACCAAACCGTCAACGCTCGGAAAGAGGACAACCCCAAAAATCAACAAAGCTAATATATCCGCAAACGGGCCCCACTTCTCTTGGCTCGCCATATCCCTTGCCTTGCCTTCCAAGTATTTCCGAGGCAGGCCTACTACGCCGTTCCGAGTTTGCTTCATGCGATCCATCTCTTTTGCCGAATCTCCAACCACAGCTGCAATCTTGCTCAAGGAGGGAAGAAACCTGGAGAAAAGATACGGTTTTCTCCCCCCAAGAGGGCATCCTAATATTTCCTCAAACTCTTCAATAGTCGGTACCATTTGGAAGTCCCCAAATGTGAAACACCTCAACGGCTGGTCATAGTATTGGGTGAGGGATACGACAACTTCCGTAAATACCTCCGCTGCGGTCAAATCTAGAATCTTCCCATACACTTTGCGGAAGGCTTGCCTTTGGAGAGGTCCCATCAATCGTCCCAATTCCTTGAGGCTGGTGACATCTAGACTTTTAACCTTGACTTGATAAAACCTTTTGCCGTTTTGATTTGTCCCCATCATTTACCTAAAAAAAGGGGTGGATCAAGACTCCGACATGAATGATGCAATGCGTATGCATGAAACGGAAAGAAAACAACACAAATGGGTAATTCACACATGCGAGACCGCAGAGATCAAATTTTAATGCTACGTTTAGGGCATGATGGCGCCTCAACGTAGTATTAAAAAGGTTACGCATTACTCTGAAGAAACCAAACATCACTAGCAAAACTATAAACTAGTGCTATTTATCAAAAGATGCATGAGAACAAATGGCACGGAGCGTGTTTGCTCTTTGCCCCTATTTTGGGAACCTATAGGACAATATCTAGGGGTCTCTAATAACTACTCCCCAACAATTCATAACTCACACGGCTGTTTTCTAGAGGTATCATCACTCAAGATAATAATATTGTGGCGGTATGGAATACCAGCGACAACACATTATAAAGAGAGAATGCTCTAGACGAGGTTTCACTATTATCAAGCAAGTCAGAGACCTAGCATGATGATAGATTCACCTCCACTCCTTAAATTCCCATGAACCCGGGTGTAGGGCCCCCTTTTTTACTCAAACCCATGGGTGCTTAGAATGCAGTGTAAAGAATGCAAAATAGACAACAGTTATTTACATTTTACACAGTTCAACAAATGCACACACGAAGTTTCACAAATCCACAATTCCTTAAAATAGGCCTAACTCACAAAAATAGTCCCCAGTGGAGTCGCCAACTGTCGCAACGTGCCCTTTTGCGGGCGAGCGAGGCGAGGCTTACGGGTGCGCTTTCCATAGGAGGAAAGATGCGCGGAGTCGCCACCAATGTTTATTTGTGGAAGACGTCAGAAAAACTGAAGGAAACCGGTCAAAACGAAAATTCTAAGTTCGAGAGTTGTATTTACGTTTGAGGAAGGTATTAGCACCTCTCACGTTTGTCTCAAAGGACAACAACCTATTTTTCAGAATTGTGGAAATTGTGTTACCTTAACTTTTATTTCTTTTTATTTTTTGAGGTCGACAAAAGCGGGGCTCTTGCTCCTACGTACCCTCCATCGAAGAGGAAATCAGACCTACGTAGTTCTTTCTTAAGAGTGAATCAAGCTGTTAGTGCTTAGCTTTACTGAGTTTTAAAAGATTGGCTAAAATTTTGTTAAAACATAAGCACTTAGACAATGAAGGAAAGCTGGAGTTGCTGCACATGATGTCTAACATTATGTCAAGGAATCAGATCGGGCTGCACAATGCACAAGGCAAGATAAAATGTCAAATGAAGAATTGAAGCTGCAGGATCCACGATGTCGGATACAATGTCCAGGACATCCTGCCCGAAAATACTGGACACATAAATCTGTTATATCTTTAATAGATTAATGTGCAGTTAGCAACAGATTTGGCGATCTATCTTTAGGAACGAATTAAAAGATAATTAAAGTTCGAATTACAAACTTGAATAGTTCGTTCAGGAATTAGAGATTAAAGATAAAAACTAAAAGATCAAACTTTATCTTTTAGATCTTTAAGTGCAGATTTTTCAGGAGAATGATAGATCTTATCCAGCGCAAGTTGTTGCAGCCCAGATACGCACACTGCTATATAAACATGAAGGCTGCACGAGTTTTCTACCAAGTCCGAGATTGAAGAGTTATTTTGTGAGTTTTGGGACTTGAGTGTTTTGTGAGCCACCTTGATGTTACCCTAACATCAAGTGTTGGACCTGAGTGTGTAGAGTTGATCTCTATTGTTCAGAGAGCAATCTCTGGTGTGTCTTTGATTTAATTGTAAACACGGGAGAGTGATTGAGAGGGAGTGAGAGGGGTTCTCATATCTAAGAGTGGCTCTTAGGTAGAAGTTGCATGGGTAGTGGTTAGGTGAGAAGGTTGTAAACAGTGGCTGTTAGATCTTCGAACTAACACTATTTTAGTGGATTTCCTCCCTGGCTTGGTAGCCCCCAGATGTAGGTGACGTTGCACCGAACTGGGTTAACAATTCTCTTGTGTTATTTACTTGTTTAATCTGTTCATACAGTCAAATATAATCTGCATGTTCTGAAGCGTGATGTCGTGACATCCTGTACGACATCTGTCCTCAGTATCAGAATTTCAATTGGTATCAGAGCGGGCACTCTAAATCACTGAGTGAGATCTAGGGAGATAAATTCTGATGAACATGGAGAAAGAAGGAGGACCAGTGAACAGACCACCAATTCTGGATGGAACCAACTATGAATACTGGAAAGCAAGGATGGTGGCCTTCCTCAAATCACTGGATAGCAGAACCTGGAAAGCTGTCATCAAAGGCTGGGAACATCCCAAGATGCTGGACACAGAAGGAAAGCCCACTAATGAATTGAAGCCAGAAGAAGACTGGACAAAAGAAGAAGACGAATTGGCACTTGGAAACTCCAAAGCCTTGAATGCCCTATTCAATGGAGTTGACAAGAATATCTTCAGACTGATCAACACATGCACAGTGGCCAAGGATGCATGGGAGATCCTGAAAACCACTCATGAAGGAACCTCCAAAGTGAAGATGTCCAGATTGCAACTATTGGCTACAAAATTCGAAAATCTGAAGATGAAGGAGGAAGAGTGTATTCATGACTTCCACATGAACATTCTTGAAATTGCCAATGCTTGCACTGCCTTGGGAGAAAGGATGACAGATGAAAAGCTGGTGAGAAAGATCCTCAGATCTTTGCCTAAGAGATTTGACATGAAAGTCACTGCAATAGAGGAGGCCCAAGACATTTGCAACATGAGAGTAGATGAACTCATTGGTTCCCTTCAAACCTTTGAGCTAGGACTCTCGGATAGGACTGAAAAGAAGAGCAAGAACCTGGCGTTCGTGTCCAATGATGAAGGAGAAGAAGATGAGTATGACCTGGATACTGATGAAGGTCTGACTAATGCAGTTGTGCTCCTTGGAAAACAGTTCAACAAAGTGCTGAACAGAATGGACAGGAGGCAGAAACCACATGTCCGGAACATCTCTCTCGACATCAGGAAAGGTAGTGAATACCAGAGAAAGTCAGATGAAAAGCCCAGTCACAGCAAAGGAATTCAATGCCATGGGTGTGAAGGCTATGGACACATCAAAGCTGAATGTCCCACTCATCTCAAGAAGCAGAGGAAAGGACTTTCTGTATGTCGGTCTGATGATACAGAGAGTGAACAAGAAAGTGATTCTGACAGAGATGTGAATGCACTCACTGGGAGATTTGAATCTGCTGAAGATTCAAGTGATACAGATAGTGAAATCACTTTTGATGAGCTTGCTATATCCTATAGAGAACTATGCATCAAAAGTGAGAAGATTCTTCAGCAAGAAGCACAACTGAAGAAGGTCATTGCAAATCTGGAGGCTGAGAAGGAGGCACATGAAGAGGAGATCTCTGAACTTAAAGGAGAAATTGGTTTTCTGAACTCTAAACTGGAAAACATGACAAAATCAATAAAGATGCTGAATAAAGGCTCAGATTTGCTTGATGAGGTGCTACAGCTTGGGAAGAATGTTGGAAACCAGAGAGGACTTGGATTTAATCATAAATCTGCTGGCAGAACAACCATGACAGAATTTGTTCCTGCTAAAAACAGCACTGGAGCCACGATGTCACAACATCGGTCTCGACATCATGGAACGCAGCAGAAAAAGAGCAAAAGAAAGAAGTGGAGGTGTCACTACTGTGGCAAGTATGGTCACATAAAGCCCTTTTGCTATCATTTACATGGCCATCCACATCATGGAACTCAAAGTAGCAGCAGCGGAAGGAAGATGATGTGGGTTCCAAAACACAAGACTGTTAGTCTTGTTGTTCATACTTCACTTAGAGCATCAGCTAAGGAAGATTGGTACCTAGATAGCGGCTGTTCCAGACACATGACAGGAGTTAAAGAATTCCTGGTGAACATTGAACCTTGCTCCACTAGCTATGTGACATTTGGAGATGGCTCTAAAAGAAAGATCACTGGAATGGGAAAGCTAGTCCATGATGGACTTCCTAGTCTAAACAAAGTACTGCTGGTGAAGGGACTGACTGCAAACTTGATCAGCATCAGTCAGTTGTGTGATGAAGGATTCAATGTAAACTTCACAAAGTCAGAATGCTTGGTGACAAATGAGAAGAGTGAAGTTCTAATGAAGGGCAGCAGATCAAAGGACAACTGTTACCTATGGACACCTCAAGAAACCAGTTACTCCTCCACATGTCTATCCTCCAAAGAAGATGAAGTCAAAATATGGCATCAAAGATTTGGACATCTGCACTTAAGAGGCATGAAGAAAATCATTGACAAAGGTGCTGTTAGAGGCATTCCCAATCTGAAAATAGAAGAAGGCAGAATCTGTGGTGAATGTCAGATTGGAAAGCAAGTCAAGATGTCCCACCAGAAGCTTCAACATCAGACCACTTCCAGGGTACTGGAACTACTTCACATGGACTTGATGGGGCCTATGCAAGTTGAAAGCCTTGGAGGAAAGAAGTATGCCTATGTTGTTGTGGATGATTTCTCCAGATTTACCTGGGTCAACTTTATCAGAGAGAAATCAGACACCTTTGAAGTATTCAAAGAGTTGAGTCTAAGACTTCAAAGAGAAAAAGACTGTGTCATCAAGAGAATTAGGAGTGACCATGGCAGAGAGTTTGAAAACAGCAAGTTTACTGAATTCTGCACATCTGAAGGCATCACTCATGAGTTCTCTGCAGCCATTACACCACAACAAAATGGCATAGTTGAAAGAAAAAACAGGACTTTGCAAGAAGCTGCTAGGGTCATGCTTCATGCCAAAGAACTTCCCTATAATCTCTGGGCTGAAGCCATGAACACAGCATGCTATATCCACAACAGAGTCACACTTAGAAGAGGGACTCCAACCACACTGTATGAAATCTGGAAAGGGAGGAAGCCAACTATCAAGCACTTCCACATCTTTGGAAGTCCATGTTACATTTTGGCAGATAGAGAGCAAAGGAGAAAGATGGATCCCAAGAGTGATGCAGGAATATTCTTGGGATACTCTACAAACAGCAGAGCATATAGAGTATTCAATTCCAGAACCAGAACTGTGATGGAATCCATCAATGTGGTTGTTGATGATCTAACTCCAGCAAGAAAGAAGGATGTCGAAGACGATGTCAGAACATCGGGAGACAATGTAGCAGATACAGCTAAAAGTGCAGAAAATACAGAAAATGCAGAAAACTCTGATTCTGCTACAGATGAACCAAACATCAATCAACCTGACAAGAGTCCCTCCATTAGAATCCAGAAGATGCACCCCAAGGAGCTGATTATAGGAGATCCAAACAGAGGAGTCACCACAAGATCAAGGGAGATTGAGATTGTCTCCAATTCATGTTTTGTCTCCAAAACTGAGCCAAAGAATGTGAAAGAGGCACTGACTGATGAGTTCTGGATCAATGCTATGCAAGAAGAATTGGAGCAATTCAAAAGGAATGAAGTTTGGGAGCTAGTTCCTAGACCCGAGGGAACTAATGTGATTGGCACCAAGTGGATCTTCAAGAACAAAACCAATGAAGAAGGTGTTATAACCAGAAACAAGGCCAGACTTGTTGCTCAAGGCTACACTCAGATTGAAGGTGTAGACTTTGATGAAACTTTCGCCCCTGTTGCTAGACTTGAGTCCATCAGATTGTTACTTGGTGTAGCTTGCATCCTCAAATTCAAGCTGTACCAGATGGATGTAAAGAGCGCGTTTCTGAATGGATACCTGAATGAAGAAGCCTATGTGGAGCAGCCAAAGGGATTTGTAGATCCAACTCATCCAGATCATGTATACAGGCTCAAGAAGGCTCTCTATGGATTGAAGCAAGCTCCAAGAGCTTGGTATGAAAGGCTAACAGAGTTCCTTACTCAGCAAGGGTATAGGAAGGGAGGAATTGACAAGACTCTCTTTGTCAAACAAGATGCTGAAAACTTGATGATAGCACAGATATATGTTGATGACATTGTGTTTGGAGGGATGTCGAATGAGATGCTTCGACATTTTGTCCAACAGATGCAATCTGAATTTGAGATGAGTCTTGTTGGAGAGCTGACTTATTTTCTGGGACTCCAAGTGAAGCAGATGGAAGACTCCATATTCCTCTCACAAAGCAAGTATGCAAAGAACATTGTCAAGAAGTTTGGGATGGAAAATGCCAGCCATAAAAGAACACCTGCACCTACTCACTTGAAGCTGTCAAAAGATGAAGCTGGCACCAGTGTTGATCAAAGTCTGTACAGAAGCATGATTGGGAGCTTACTATATTTAACAGCTAGCAGACCTGACATCACCTTTGCAGTAGGTGTTTGTGCAAGATATCAAGCCAATCCTAAGATAAGTCACTTGAATCAAGTAAAGAGAATTCTGAAATATGTAAATGGCACCAGTGACTATGGGATTATGTACTGTCATTGTTCAGATTCAATGCTGGTTGGGTATTGTGATGCTGATTGGGCTGGAAGTGCAGATGACAAAAAAAGCACTTCTGGTGGATGTTTCTATTTGGGAACCAATCTTATTTCATGGTTCAGCAAGAAGCAGAACTGTGTGTCCCTATCTACTGCTGAAGCAGAGTATATTGCAGTAGGAAGCAGCTGTTCACAACTAGTTTGGATGAAGCAGATGCTGAAGGAGTACAATGTCGAACAAGATGTCATGACATTGTACTGTGACAACATGAGTGCTATTAATATTTCTAAAAATCCTGTTCAACACAGCAGAACCAAGCACATTGACATTAGACATCACTATATTAGAGATCTTGTTGATGATAAAATTATCACACTGGAGCATGTTGACACTGAGGAACAAGTAGCAGATATTTTCACAAAGGCATTGGATGCAAATCAGTTTGAAAAACTGAGGGGCAAGCTGGGCATTTGTCTGCTAGAGGATTTATAGCAATTACTTCTGTCTGAACGTGCTCAAACGTTAATAGCACGTTCACTGCTGGGCCAAAACAAATTCGACCGTTGCTTCACACGTCCCTCTACATTCCTCATTCAAACTTACATTTTCGTGGTTTCATCAGCATTCCCCAACACCTCTCAGATATTCACGACACCATTTCAAAAGCTCTGCTTCTCCATGGCTACCTCACCAAAAGAAACTTCATCTCCTGTTTCACCCTCTGTACCATCATCTCCATCATCCACCAAAGCACCATCAAACCAGGAACAACCTGAATTCAATATCCAACCCATACAAATGATTCCTGGTCCAGCCCCTGTTCCTGAGAAACTGGTCCCCAAAAGACAACAGGGAGTGAAGATTTTTGAAAACCCTAGCCTTGCAACAAGTCCTAGGGAAGTAGACACGGAGATGGATAAGAAGATCCGCAGTATTGTGAGTAGCATTTTGAAAAATGCTTCTGTCCCTGATGCTGATAAAGATGTTCCAACATCTTCCACCCCAAATGCTGAAGTCCTCTCTTCATCCAGTAAAGAGGAATCAACAGAGGAAGAGGATCAAGCCACAGAGGAGACCCCTGCACCAAGGGCACCAGAACCTGCTCCAGGTGACCTCATTGACCTAGAAGAAGTAGAATCTGATGAGGAACCCATTGCCAAACAGTTGGCACCTGGCATTGCAGAAAGATTACAAAGCAGAAAGGGAAAAACCCCCATCACTAGGTCTGGACGAATCAAAACTATTGCACAGAAGAAGAGCACACCAATCACTCCTACCACATCCAGATGGAGCAAAGTTGCAATCCCTTCCGAGAAGAGGAAAGAAATTTCCTCATCTGATTCTGATGATGATGTCGAACTAGATGTTGCCGACATCAAGAGAGTGAAGAAATCAGGGAAAAAGGTGCCTGGAAATGTCCCTGATGCCCCATTGGACAACATTTCATTCCACTCCATTGGCAATGTTGAAAGGTGGAAATTTGTATATCAACGCAGACTTGCTTTAGAAAGAGAACTGGGAAGAGATGCCTTGGATTGCAAGGAGATCATGGACCTCATCAAGGCTGCTGGACTGCTGAAAACTGTCACCAAGCTGGGAGATTGTTATGAAAGTCTAGTCAGGGAATTCATTGTCAACATTCCCTCTGACATAACAAACAGAAAGAGTGATGAGTATCAGACAGTGTTTGTCAGAGGAAAAGGTATTAGATTCTCCCCTGCTGTAATCAACAAATACCTGGGCAGACCAACTGAAGGAGTGGTGGATATTGCTGTTTCTGAGCATCAAATTGCCAAGGAAATCACTGCCAAACAAGTCCAGCATTGGCCAAAGAAAGGGAAGCTTTCTGCAGGGAAGCTAAGTGTGAAGTATGCAATCCTGCATAGGATTGGCACTGTAAACTGGGTACCCACCAATCATACTTCCACTGTTGCCACAGGTTTGGGTAAATTTCTGTATGCTGTTGGAACCAAGTCCAAATTTAATTTTGGAAACTATATTTTTGATCAAACTGTTAAGCATTCAGAATCTTTTGCTGTCAAATTACCCATTGCCTTCCCAACTGTATTGTGTGGCATTATGTTGAGTCAACATCCCAATATTTTAAACAACACTGACTCTGTGAAGAAGAAAGAATCTGCTCTATCCCTGCATTACAAACTGTTTGAGGGGACACATGTCCCAGACATTGTCTCGACATCAGGGAAAGCTGCTGCTTCAGGTGCTGTGTCCAAGGATGCTTTGATTGCTGAACTCAAGGACACATGCAAGGTGCTGTAGGCAACCATCAAAGCCACCATAGAGAAGAAAATGGAGCTGGAACGCCTGATCAAAAGACTCTCAGACAGTGGCATTGATGATGGAGAAGCAGCTGAGGAAGAAGAAGAAGCAGCTGAGGAAGAAGAAGATGCAGCAGAGGATACAGAATCAGATGATGATGATTCTGATGCCACCCCATGACCATCAGACCTTTATTTTTGCTTTTTACTCTTACTAGCTATTGGGGCATGTCCCTTTGAACAATTGATTGCTATTGGTCTGTAATATTTGCATGCATTCTACTTTTGCCAAATTCTGTCTAAAAAGGGGGAGTAATAGTATTATGCATGATTTATGATTTTGAGTAGTAGGATATTATGTATGCATGAGTTATGATTTTGAGGGGGAGTAGTATTTATATGATTTTGAGGGGGAGACTGCTGCTGCTGATGATGATTGATGTAAGCTACTGAAACTAGTAGCTGATAGAAGATGCAGTAAGAGCATGGAGACAGGGGGAGCAGAAAGCTGATGTCACATGAGATGTCTTGACATCCTGGAAAAGACTTGTAGATTTGCAACTTGCAGAATTTTGCTGTCACCACTACAGAGACTGCTGTGCTTGATTACTCTGATAATGAAAGTTGCTGATCCCACTTGCATGACTGCTCGTACCTGCTCAGGAAGTGTCTAAGTATGTTTTAGACAAAATTTGCCAAAAGGGGAGATTGTTAGTGCTTAGCTTTACTGAGTTTTAAAAGATTGGCTAAAATTTTGTTAAAACATAAGCACTTAGACAATGAAGGAAAGCTGGAGTTGCTGCACATGATGTCTAACATTATGTCAAGGAATCAGATCGGGCTGCACAATGCACAAGGCAAGATAAAATGTCAAATGAAGAATTGAAGCTGCAGGATCCACGATGTCGGATACAATGTCCAGGACATCCTGCCCGAAAATACTGGACACATAAATCTGTTATATCTTTAACAGATTAATGTGCAGTTAGCAACAAATTTGGCGATCTATCTTTAGGAACGAATTAAAAGATAATTAAAGTTCGAATTACAAACTTGAATAGTTCGTTCAGGAATTAGAGATTAAAGATAAAAACTAAAAGATCAAACTTTATCTTTTAGATCTTTAAGTGCAGATTTTTCAGGAGAATGATAGATCTTATCCAGCGCAAGTTGTTGCAGCCCAGATACGCACACTGCTATATAAACATGAAGGCTGCACGAGTTTTCTACCAAGTCCGAGATTGAAGAGTTATTTTGTGAGTTTAGGGACTTGAGTGTTTTGTGAGCCACCTTGATGTTACCCTAACATCAAGTGTTGGACCTGAGTGTGTAGAGTTGATCTCTATTGTTCAGAGAGCAATCTCTGGTGTGTCTTTGATTTAATTGTAAACACGGGAGAGTGATTGAGAGGGAGTGAGAGGGGTTCTCATATCTAAGAGTGGCTCTTAGGTAGAAGTTGCATGGGTAGTGGTTAGGTGAGAAGGTTGTAAACAGTGGCTGTTAGATCTTCGAACTAACACTATTTTAGTGGATTTCCTCCCTGGCTTGGTAGCCCCCAGATGTAGGTGACGTTGCACCGAACTGGGTTAACAATTCTCTTGTGTTATTTACTTGTTTAATCTGTTCATACAGTCAAATATAATCTGCATGTTCTGAAGCGTGATGTCGTGACATCCTGTACGACATCTGTCCTCAGTATCAGAATTTCACAAGCGATTCTTTTTACTTGAATTTGTGATCATTTTTAAGGCGTTGGACCTTTAAAATGATCCTTTTTACTTGGTAAGAAACTGAAATGATAAACTTTCAAACCCTATTTTTTTGTGGACGAGCTTGACTAGGCGAGTTGATTTTAGCCTTAGTTTCACTTTAGTTATCAGTCAATCCAATTAAGAATGAGAAATCCCAAAGAGAAAACGTCCGATTGATTTTTTCGCTTCATTTTACTAAAAGATATTTTTTATTATTATATTATTATTTTACCTCTTTTTTGATTTCCAACATGGTTACGGCACGACCGAACGGTCGTAATTCATTTAAACCGAAATTAATGGATGATACAATTCAAATGATCGGTGGAAGTTTATTTTATTTTTTGATTAGGCGAGAAATGACTTAAACAAATGACTGAAGCACGTCAAAATGGGGTATAGAAAGCGAATGAAAACGAGAATAAAAATACATGGAACAAAATGTGGACCACCACGGGTACATAGAATGAATTGAAAAGCTCGGTTTGGGGTACTTACCAGTTAAAGACTGAAGAAAACGAAGAACGAACGATGAATGTCAAAGAACGGTTGAAAATCTTCGCGTAATTACTCACGAAAATGTTACGGAAACGTTACGGAAGCGCCTCGGCTTGGATTTTCTTCATGGAAACAATTTTCCTCAGCAATTTCAAGAGAATAAGAAGTGCCAAGAAGGCTGAACCCCTTCTCCCTTCATTCCTCCCCCTATTTATAGCAAAATAGGGGAGGAGCTTGCCACCCAGCTCGCCCAGGCGAGCAAGGTTGCTTCCTCCAGAAGCAACAACCTTCTGGAGGAAGAATCTGGAAGGCCCAAGTGGGCCTGATTGCTATTTGTAACCCTCTTTTTACTAAATGCACCCCCCTTTACCTTTTTTGGTAATTCTTTTTCCGTAACGTTACGAAACTTTACGAATTTCGTAACGATACTTATTTTCCTTCCGCAAGGTTACGAATCCTTATGGATTATGTATTTACTCTTTTTTAGCTTTCGAAGAAGTTACGAAAACTCACGGATTGCGAAAAACACCTCCTTTCAATTTTCGTCACATTACGGAATTTTCACGGATCGCGTAAGCCTGCTTCCTTTTGATTTTCGGCACGTCTCGGGACTTCACATATTGTGCAACAAAGGGTGCCAAGTATCTCGAAGCGGCCACTCAAAGGTTGTATATCATCAAATAATAATCCCCGGACGAAATTAGGGTATGACACATCCTCTGGTAATCGATTACCAGAGAGTAAATCTCTTGAAAAAGACTTTTTAACTTAAATTTCTTGGCCAAACCTTTTGCTACTTCAATTAGAAATTTCCTTCCTATTTAATATATCCTTCCTAAGACTCTAGAGACTGTCTTGATCATCCATCTTGAATATCTTTAATTTCTTTGTCTTGAATAAAGCTTTGAGAAACATGTGATCCTTTGGCATCATCAAAACATTCAGCTTGATCCTTTGTCTACAATCTCCCCCTTTTTGATGATGACAATCCCTGAAATCAAGACAAGCTATATACAAGATGATAGCATGTTCACACAACCCTTACTCCTCCTATCTTTTGGCATGTATGCCTAACTTTAATGATTTTAATTGATTTCTAACCCAAGTTCTAGGTTCTCTCCCCCTTTGGCAACATAAAAAAGAATTAAGCAAAACAATCAATATCTAAACAGACCCAAACATAAAACCAAAATAAATCCATACATTGTCATAACCAACCAAAGCAAAGTCGAGAAATATAATAGAAGTGCAAGATTACGATAACTAGAGCAACAAAAAGCCAAATACATGGCGATAAAACATAGAACAAATAATACTTAATCATAATAAATAAAAGAAAATAAGCTAAGATGATGATGGCAGCGGTGGTGGTGGATCAAAGCAAGTACGGATGAAGGAGACATCTTCTTCAACCTTGGTGATCCTTGATTCCATGGCATCGAACCGCATGCCAACTTGCAATTCCATGGCATCAAACTTGTCACCAACAAAAGTCTAAAGACCATCGAACTTGTCCAAAAGCCTTCAAAGAAGAGAGGAATTATCTTCAACTGGTAGGTTGCCTTCATCATCAGCGGGTTGAGCACCCTTTTTGACCCAAGAGCCATCATGCTCTTTGCGGTAACCAAGAGGCAATCACAGCAGCACCAAATAAAAAGGATCTCTTGATTGGAACATAAGGTTCAAAATCAAGAGGAATTTGAAAATGGCAAAGAAAGAGAGTGACAAGGTGTGGATATGGAAATGGAGCATTTAATCGCAATGCCTTATGCATGCGATATCTGACTAAGTGTGCCCAGTCAAGTTGACGCCCAGTATGAAAGGCCCACATGATAACAAGATCTTCCTCAGAAACCTGGGCAAGGTTGGAAGATCTTGGAAGCAAAATACGCACAATGAGATAATGAAGGATGCGGCTTTCAAAAGCCAATGAACCGGCAAGAAGACGTCCAGTCATATCCGCATGGTTGGTGCAAACCAACTGGCGGGCATCATGTGCAGAGAAATCAAATTTCCAATCGTCATTCATTGTACCTTCAAATGGTACACCATCACTGGACAATTGGGTTAAGTTATGGAAAAGGGATTGGTCAATGACCATTTTTATCCCAAAAACCTCAGAAATCAAAGTTCTTTCCTGAATTTCAAGGTTACAATAAAAAGCTTTAACCAATTCAGGATAAACAGGCAATTGTAATGACATGAAAGGTATGAGACCTAAGTTCTGAAATGCTTGAATGCAATCAAAACTTTCAGCAGAAAAGAATTCCATATCTATGAACTTAGGGTCGATAGTGGAACGAGATGAGAAAAGGTTTGAGTACCGTTTCTGCTGTTCTTCGGAAGAAAACAGTGTGGAAGAGGATAAGGAGGGTGGAATTGGTGCTGTGGATGCGCTGGTGGCTCCGGAATGATGAGCTCTCGAAGCCGAAGTGGAGGTGGATGAACCCTTACGTTTCTTTGATGATTCTGCCATATGATGGAGTTTTTGCAGATTGCAATCAGTGAAATCAAAAGAAAAATGAAAAAGAAGAAGATTGCAAGTTACAGGAGTCGATTTGATGAAGAAATGAGTAAGATATGAAGGTTTGAAGGTTTGGGAATGGAGGGACGTCGCAAGGAGGAAGAGGCTGCGCAGGGGTTTCTGAAAAACGTGGTATTTATAGACCAGGACGCATTGTAATTGATTACAAGTAATGGTAATCGATTACAGGTGGAGGCAGCCTACTGGTAATCGATTACATGAATACTGTAATCGATTACAGGCCATCTATTCTAGTGTAATCGATTACAGTATTCATTTAATCGATTACCAGAACAAAACAATAGCCTTTTCCTAAAAGAAAACTTATTTCTAAGTCTAAAAACTTATACTATCATAAGAGTTAATTATACCAACAAGAAAAGTAAAATAAATTAAACAGAAACAAGCGTCATACTTAATCAAAACACAATCAATCAATCATAAACTTTATCTATCCAAATCACTAAGGTCTAAAAGGCCTAATTCTCTTCTTATTGAAAAGAATATATCCTTTGGGAGAGGTTTTGTAAAGATATCAGCAAGCTGATTCTTTGTATCAACAAACTCTAGCAAACAATCTCCCTTTAGAACATGGTCTCTTAGAAAATGGTGCCTAATTTCTATATGTTTCGTTCTAGAATGTTGTATAGGGTTTTGGGATAGATTTATGGCACTAGTATTATCACACCTAATAGGTATGCGATCAAGAAGGATACCATAGTCAGATAATTGTTGCTTCATCCATAAAATCTGTGCACAACAACTGCCGGCAGAAATATATTCCGCTTCAGTAGTGGATAAAGGAACACTGTTTTGTTTCTTACTATGCCATGAGACAAGAGCAGATCCAATGAATTGACAAGTTCCACTTGTGCTTTTTCTATCAGTTTTAGATCTGGCAAAGTCAGAATCAGAATATCCTATTAAGTTACATGTTGAGTTCTTAGGATACCATAATCCTAAATTGATTGTACCTAATAGATATCTCATGATTCTCTTTACTGCACTCAAATGTGATTGTTTGGGGTTGGATTGAAACCTAGCACACATGCATACACTAAACATAATATCAGATCTACTAGCAGATAAATAGAGAAGAGATCCGATCATACCTTGATACTGTTTCATGTCTATAGATTGACCAGATTCATCTTTATCTAAGTAACAGCTAGTGCTCATCGGTGTAGCCATGTGTTTTGCACTTTCCATCCCAAATCTTTTGATCAATTCCTTGCAGTACTTGGCTTGATTAATGAATATACCTCCTTAAGTTTGCTTGATTTGTAATCCCAGGAAGTACTTTAGTTCTTCCATCATTGACATTTCAAATTCACTTTGCATATCAAGGGAAAACTCCTTGCACAATGAATCATTAGTGGGTCCAAAAATTATATCATCAACATATATTTGAACCAACAAAATATCATTATGCTTTCTCTTTATGAACAATGTGGTATCCACTTTTCCTCTAGAAAATTCTTTTTCTAGGAGAAAATTGCTTAAACGTTAATACCACGCCCTAGGGGCTTGTTTCAAACCATAAAGAGCCTTTTGCAATTTATAAGCATGAATTGGTTTATCCGGGATTTCAAAACCTGGGGGTTGTTCAACATATGCTTCTTCTTGAATTAAGCCATTTAGAAAAGCACTTTTAACATCCATTTAATAGAGCTTAAAATTCATTATGGATGCATATGCTAAGAGCATTCTAATGGCTTCTAATCTTGCAACTGGAGCATATGTTTCTTCATAGTCTATTCCCTCTTCTTGATTATACCCTTTTGCTACTAACCTAGCCTTATTTCTAATAATTATGCCATGTTCATCTAATTTATTTCTAAAAACCCATTTTGTTCCTATGACAGGATAATTTTTAGGTTTTTCTACTAGTTTCCACACATTGTTTCTTTCAAATTGATTCAGTTCTTCTTGCATGGCAATGATCCAGTTATCATCTACTATGGCTTCTTTTATATTTTTAGGTTCAATCATAGATACAAAAGCCATATTATTGCATAAATCTTTAAGAGAATGTCTAGTTGTTACCCCTTTTGAGATATCACCACTAATGTTTTCAAGGGGATGATCTCTTGAAGCTTTCCTGATGCAATCCTACCCCGCAAGGGCATTGGATAGAAAACTCCAAGTAGATTGGGCCAGAGATGCAAGAGAAGGCCCTAGGGTTCTTCTGAGCCTTAGGGTAGATTTCGGGTCCATGGGCTAAGTACGAGCCCACTTATCTTTGTAAATATTAGATTAAGGTTTCATTATTTTTGGGCCTTGTATTTAGGGCTCCATAATGTAGGTAGGGTACCCTAGAAATATAGGATTTTTCAGCCCTTGTATTTTAAGGCACCTAGACTAGTTTTTGTAATAGGGGTAGTTTTGTAATTTCACATGCACTAAGTGGATATTTGATGTGTGTGGTTGGAAATAAATTTAATTGAATTGGTAGAAGCCCAATCCAATTAAATTTTAGAGGGGGAGGTGAGCATTTGCTTACTACACCTCATTGCCACATCATATAGTCACACTTTGTGCATGTCCTTCATGCTTTTCATGCCTCATGACACCTAAGCACACTTAGTGGAGAATCTTGGAATTGATCTTGGATTAGTGGGCTGAACCATAACTAAAATTCATTAATCATAATTAGTGAAATTTTGGCTCCAAAGTTTGGCTCCACAAATTCAATTTCAAATTCAAGTGAAATTTGAATTTCCCTCCAATTTTGTGTGACACTGAGGCTATAAATAGAGGTCATGTGTGTGCATTTTTTTCAACTTTGATCATTTGAATATTAAACTTCAAATTTCAAAGCTCATTTGGAGCACAAAATTTCGTGATCTTCTCTCCCTCTCCCTTCATTCATCTCCTTCTTCCTCCAAGCTATTATCCATGGCCTTCTATGGTGGTGAGCTTCTTCTAGACTCATCTTCTCCTTGAAGTGGCGTCTCCTCTCTCTCTTCCTTCTCCATTTCGCTGCCATTCATCTTCCAGGGAGCAAACGAATCCATTGATGAAGAAGATCCTAGGCCTACAAGCTCCAATGGAGCCTACATCATCATTTCCATTCTTTTGGAAGTTCATCATTGGATTTGACTTCTTCTGGAGGATCTTCATTGTTTCCTTTATCATTTCCTTTAGAATCTTGTCCATGAATATGCATTTGTTCTAAAGAATCTGCAATATCATCTAGCATATTCTTTCTTGACAAGATAGCATTAGATTCATCAAAGGTAACATGAATGGATTCCTCAATATTCATAGTTCTTTTATTATATATCCTATATGCTTTGCTTTGTAATGAATATCCAAGAAAGATACTTTCATCAGATTTTGCATCAAATTTTCCTAGATTATCTTTACCATTATTGAGCACACGCGTCGCCCTCCCGCCGAAGGGTAGGTTGCGACATTTGGCGACTCCACTGGGGACTGTTTTTAGAGAGTTAGGCCATTTAATCTTGTGCAAAGTTTTGCCATGACTTACTCCTTTGTTGGTTTCCCTTCATTATGTTCTTGTATATATAACTCTTTGATGCTTTTAGTGCATTTTTTTTTATGCTTGAGGTAAATATTTATTCATTTGATGCACACAAACACCAACACTATTTGCACACACTGTGAGTTGAAAAAGGGCCTTATACCCGGGTTCATGGGAACATAAGGAGTGGAGGTGAATCTGTGATCATGCTAGGTCTCCGACTTGCTTGATTACAGTGAACCCTCATCTAGAGTTTTCCTCTTTGAAAATATATCGTTGCTAGTAGTCCTTACTGCTGCAATATGTTCTTCGAAGGGGATGATACCTCTAGAGACCTTCAAGAGAGATATGACCACCTTGGGAATTACCACTAAAAGCCTTGTTAGCTCCCTCCCATATAGGTCCCTTGAATAGGGGCACGGAGCGGACACGCTGCGTGCCATTTTACACACTCCCATGCATAATTATCACGTACCCTTTTGCTTATATTTTGTGAATATTGTCGTACTATGTACATCCCCGTATTGTACCTTTCGCATATGCATCATGTGCGGGTTCCGTCTTAATCCCCTCTCTTGGGCAAACCAACGGAGGGTCCGTGTCACCTTCTTAAATACATACGTTGGGCACTTTGCTACCCCAAGACGTTGTATCTAAGAAGGAGACAATTTCCCGGGCTCCCGTATTCATAAATTGCATCCGTGTCATATGCATTCCTTCGTGCATTCATCCATTCCACCCATGATAGATGTCGGAGTTTTGATTCGCACTAGATCTTGTTTCACTTTAGTAAAACATGGGATCAAGTCAAAAGCCTTCGCTTAAAAAGAGGTTTTATCAAGTCAAAATCAAGAGCTTAGAGGTCACCAGTTTACGAAAGTTGGGGCAATTAATGGGTCAACTTCAACGGCAAGCCTTCCGCAAAGCCTATGGTAAGCATTTGGGACCTAGCTAGGGTAGAAGTCTCCATGGAACCAATTGCATCCCTTGCCCAGTATTATGACCAGCCCCTAAGGTGCTTCACATTTGAGGACTTCCAGCTAGTGCCGACTGTGGAAGAGTTTGAAGAAATCCTGGGATGCCCACTGGGAGGAAGGAAGCCATATCTTTTCTTTGGGTTCTATCCCTCCACGACAAGAGTTGCCAAGGTAGTGAAAATCTCAGCACAAGAGTTGGACCGTGTAAAGCAAAACAGAAATGGAGTAGTCGGAGTACCAAGGAAGTGTTTGGAGGAAAGGGCAAAGGCCTTGGAAAATCAAGGCAAATGGGCTTTCTTTTATTGACATCTTGGCGCTTTTGATCTTTGGAGTTGTCCTCTTTCCGAATATGGAAGGGTTAGTGGACCTAGCAGTGATTGACGCTTTCCTCGCCTTTCATCATGGCAAGGAAAGCCCGGTCGTCGCCATTTTGGCCATGTATGACACGTTCGACCGGGGATGTGAAAAGAGTGGCGCAAGAATTGTTTGTTGTGCACTTGCTCTCTATGTGTGGCTGGTTTCACACCTTTTTCTCCAAGAAGGTAGGCCCGTCTATCCGCTACAAGGTCACCGCTCGTGCGTCGAAAAAGGAAAGGCGAATTGGGACCAACTCTTGGCTAGCATGGAGGGGCGTCTGTTAATTTGTTCCCTCGCTAGAAGGAAGGAAGAATCAGGATTCTATCTTCATGCGAAGGATGTCCAAATGTTCCCTTGATGGAACAAGGGGTTGTATTAATTATAATCCCATCCTCGCCATAAGACAGCTTGGCTACCCCATGAGAGGAGTGCCGTCAGACGAAAGCATCACGCCTTTCATCGCACGGGGTTTCAGTGACCCCAATGCGAGGGTACTCTAAGGAGTTCACAAGGCATGTGATGTGGTGTGAAGAAAGGATAGAGAGCTTAGGGGAAGCAGTAATGGGAGCATCGGCGGCTATCATAAGTGGCTGAGAGTCCGGACACAAGGATTGGATTGGCTCCCAAATCTAAAGACTATGAGAGATGATGAGGTTAAAGCTTCGGAAGAAAGTGATGAGGTACAAGCCCTAAAGGCAGAGCTTGAAAGAGCCCGGGTAGTCGAAGAGAAGTTCAAGTCCATAGCCATCAAAGTCTGAAAAGAGTATGATGAACCTAAGGGACGTCAATATGGCCACCACTGAAGCCTTGGAACGAGAAACCAAGAAGGCCTGAAAGGAAGAACACGACCAAAGCAAAGTTTTGAGGGGCTTTATAGGACAACAATAGTGAGCTCAAGCTCCGAAGAGGTGAAAGGAATCATCACGGGTCAAAGGCATGATCTTGAAGGACGAGCTAAAGGCTTGCCTTAGGTCGAAAAGAAATTTGTCCCAACAGTTAAGCGAGACTGAAGGGAATATGTGGGCCATCATCGATGAGTGCAAAGAGAAGCTAAATCTAGCGGCGACTCACGAGCAAAGGCTAGAGGATGAGTACGCCAAGATATCAGCAGAAAGGGAGGCAAGGGAAAAGGGTGATCGACTCTTTACACCAAGAGGCAACCATGTGGATGGATCGGTTTGCTCTTACCTTGAACGGGAGTCAAGAACTTCCCCGCTTGTTAGCCAAGGCCAAGGCGATGGCGGACACCTACTCCGCCCCCGAAGAGATTCATGGGCTTCTCGGCTATTGTCAGCATATGATAGACTTAATGGCCCACATAATTAGAAATCGCTAGGAAACTTGTATGGTCTCTCAGACTTTGACTAGATACGACTTTCTTTTTGAAATAAAATGAGTTGGTCCCATGTTTCTACTCCAAAAAGCTTGTGCAAATCAAATCACTCCTACATTTCATCTCTAGCATGCATTTTTCTTTCTTTACCCACTCCTCACGTTTGGTTTTTTAGGGAAAAACACCATAACTAAACGCGCCACAAGGCATCCCTATCGCACCAGATCCAAATCTAGAACGATGGGTGATCAAGAGGAGACACAGGAACAGATGAAAGCCGACATGTCGGCTCTGAAAGAACAAATGGCCTCCATGATGGAGGCCATGTTAGGAATGAGGCAGCTCATGGAGAAGAACGCGGCCACCGCTGCCGCTGTCAGTTCGGCTGCCGAAGTAGACCCAACTCTCTTGGCAACTGCGCACCATCCTCCCTCAAACATAGTAGGACGGGGAAGGGACACACTGGGGCACGATGGCAGCCCTCACCTAGGATACAACCGAACGGCTTACCCTTATGGATTGTCGCCCAACTACTCACCACCCGTCTTGCAAGACGATGCGGGCCATATTGCTTCTCCTGTCCTTGAAAGAGAGCCTCCTCAACAGCCCAAAGAAGTCCACAAAGACCCTCAAGACTATGCTCGAAGGGATGTCGAGTTCTATCCCCCGATCCCCGAAGGGCCGGCACCCAGCACGTTGCCTCAGCCCAACATCGCGACACAACCAATAGTTTTGTCCACGGAAGGACCGCCCCCAACAACCGAAGAAAAGAGGAAGCTTGATCTCCTCGAGGAAAGACTGAGAGCCGTGGAAGGATTTGGGGACTATCCGTTCGCAGACATGACGGATCTTTGCTTAGTACCCGACGTTGTTATCCCCCCGAAGTTCAAAGTGCCGAACTTCGACAAGTATACAGGGACGACTTGTCCCAAAAACCATCTCAAGATGTACTGTCGCAAGATGGGCGCACACTCTAAGGATGAGAAGCTATTAATACACTTCTTTCAAGATAGCTTGGCCGGAGCCGCGGTAGTGTGGTACACTAATTTGGAAGCTTCCCGTATCCGTACTTGGAAGGATCTGATTACTGCCTTCCTAAGGCAATATCAGTACAATTCCGATATGGCTCCCGACCGCACTCAACTGCAGAATATGTTCAAGAAAGAGGGCGAAACCTTTAAAGAATATGCGCAGCGGTGGAGAGATTTGGCGGCACAAGTAGCTCCTCCCATGGTTGAGAGAGAGATGATCACCATGATGGTAGACACTCTACCAGTGTTCTACTATGAGAAGCTAGTAGGTTACATGCCGTCCAGCTTTGCAGATCTAGTATTCGCCGGGGAAAGAATCGAGGTAGGATTGAAAAGAGGAAAGTTTGATTACGTTTCCTCCACGAGTGCGAATGCCAAAAGAATCGGGGCAACAGGGGCAAAAAGGAAGGAAGGAGATGCCCATGCCGTCTCTTCAACACCCGCGTGGGTCAAACCCCAGCAAACGCCTCATGGTACCCATCAGTACGCGCAACATCACCCGAGCTTCTCAGCTCATACCGGGAATGCCTCTAGTTCAACACCCGCGCAGCCTAAGGCACCCACCCAGAGGGAAGTTCCCCAAGTTCCAACTCCGAACACGACTCGCCCGGCCGGTAATTCCAACACGACTAGGAACTTCCCTCCGAGGCCATTTCAAGAATTCACCCCACTCCCAATGACGTACGAAGACCTCTTACCATCCCTCATCGCTAATTATTTGGCCGCGGTAACTCCTGGAAGGGTCCTCCAACCCCCTTTCCCAAAGTGGTATGACCCTAACGCAACTTGCAAGTACCATGGGGGTGTCCCGGGGCATTCCGTTGAAAAATGCTTGGCCCTTAAATACAAGGTCCAACATTTAATGGATGCTGGATAACTGACCTTCCAAGAGGATCGTCCCAATGTGAGAACCAACCCGCTCGCCAATCATGGAGGGGGAGCAATTAACGCCGTTGAGTCTGATAGAAAGCGCAAGTCTAAACCTTTAAGGGATGTGGCAACCCCTAGGAGGTTTATCTTTGAGGCCCTACAAAAGGGAGGTGTGATTCCCCATAGTGGGTGTAAGGAGGATTCCTGTTTGCTGCATTCCGGCGAGCTGCATGACATGGAGACGTGTTTGGGAGTAGAGGAATTGTTACAGCGGATGATAGATCAAGGTCGACTGGAAGTTCGCAGTGAAGGAAAAGAAGAGCAGCATATATGCATGCAGTCCACGGATGGGAGCAGTGTTGTGAAGCCCAAACCCTTGGTGATATACTTCACTAAGGGCACAGCTTCGCAAAAGCCCGGACACCCCTTAGCAGCTAAACCTGTTCCTTTCCCGTACCAAAGTAGCCATGCAGTCCCATGGAGATATGCACCTCCAAGGGGGGAGGAAGAAGAAGCCACTGACGTCAGCTCGTTGTCGGCTAAGGTGACAAATATCACGGGAACGAGTGGTGTGACCCGCAGCGGTCGTGTGTTCACGCCTCCGGACCTACCAGTCCAAACCACGAACGTCAAGGGAAAAGGAAAAGTGGTAGAGGAACAAGATGGCGAAGCACCCCACGCTTCGAATAAAGATATTCCGGCAAAAGGTCTTCCGGAGAAAAAGGATGGTAAAAAGGAGGTATCGCTAGAGGAAGCCAGCGAGTTCCTCCGTATAATTCAGCAGAGCGAATTCAAGGTTATCGAACAGCTCAACAAAACTCCGGCCAGGGTCTCGTTGTTGGAGTTACTCATGAGCTCTGAGCCTCATCGGGCTCTGCTAGTAAAAGTTCTGAACGAGGCCCATGTGGCCCAAGACATCTCGGTAGAAGGTTTCGAAGGGCTGGTCAATAATATCACTGCCAACAACTATCTCGCCTTCGCCGAAGAAGAAATCCCCGCCGAGGGGAGAGGGCATAATAAGGCTTTACACGTATCAGTCAAGTGTATAGACCATGTCGTAGCCAAAGTGCTCATCGATAATGGTTTTAGTTTAAACGTGATGCCTAAGAGCACTTTGGAGAAATTACCATTCAATGCCTCCCACTTAAAGCCGAGTTCAATGGTGGTTCGTGCCTTCGACGGCACCCGCCGAGAGGTTAGGGGAGAGATTGATCTCCCAGTACAGATAGGCCCTCACACCTGTCAAGTCACCTTCCAAATAATGGATATCAACCCCCCTACAGCTGTCTGTTGGGGCGCCTGTGGATCCACTCAGTGGGGGTTGTTCCCTCAACACTCCACCAAAAGTTGAAATTCGTATTGGAGGGGCATTTGGTCATCGTGTCAGGCGAGGAAGACATCTTGGTGAGCTGCCCATCCTCTATGCCTTATGTGGAGGCCGCAGAGGAGTCATTAGAAACCGCTTTCCAGTCTTTTGAGGTGGTCAGCATTTCCTCCGTGGACTCCTTCTCTGGGCAGCCTTGCCTGTCCAATGCAGCAGTAATGATGGCCGGAGTTATGTTGGGGAACGGTTATGAACCCGAAATGGGTTTAGGCAAAGACAACGGCGGCATAACTAGCCTGATAAATGCCAAAGGAAATCGTGGGAAGTATGGTTTAGGCTATAAGCCCACTCAGGCGGACATGAAAAGAAGCATCGCGGGAAGGAAGAGCAGTGGTCAAAGCTCGCGTTGGAGACAAGAAAGTGAAGGAAGCCTGCCCTGCCACATAAGTAGAAGCTTTATAAGCGCGGGTCTGGGAGACAAAGGTCAAGTGGTCGCGATATGTGAAGATGATGTTCCAAGTACATTGGATTTGGTACGACCATGCCTTCCTGATTTCCAGCTGGGAAATTGGCGAGTGGAGGAACGCCCCGGCATTTACACAACGAGCATAATGTAAACCTTTACGGTTTTAAAAGCTCTATAGTTGGGCCTAGGCTTTAGAGTTTTTCCTTTTGTTAAGGCTTCGTGTCTTTTGTTTTTGAATTTATAATACAAGGATCTTTCTTCATTTGTTCCTACGTCTCTACCCATTCTCATTCATTTGCATGTTTACTTCTTTTTCTGAAACGGCAGATCCGATGACGAGTCCCCCGAAGGTACTAATACCTGGGACCCGCCTATCGACTTCGAGCAAGAAATGAATCAAACGGAAGATGAAGGAAACGAGGATGTGGGACTTCCCCCAGAATTAGAGAGAATGGTCGCCCATGAGGACCAAGAAATGGGGCCTCATCAAGAAGAAACAAAACTAGTAGACTTAGGAATTGGCAGTGGAAAAAGAGAAGTGAAGATAGGCACAGGTATTACCGCACCTATCCGTGAAGAATTAATAATCCTGCTAAGAGACTACCAAGACATCTTTGCTTGGTCATACCAAGATATGCCCGGTTTGAGTTCTGACATTGTACAACACCGATTACCTCTAAAACCCGAGTGTCACCCGGTAAAGCAGAAATTGAGAAGGATGAAGCCCGAAACATCCTTGAAGATAAAAGAAGAAGTGAAGAAGCAATTTGACGCTGGTTTTCTGGCCGTCGCTCAGTATCCGGAATGGGTTGCCAACATTGTACCGGTCCCTAAGAAAGATGGGAAAGTACGAATGTGTGTGGATTATCGGGACCTGAATCGGGCCAGTCCCAAGGACAATTTTCCTTTACCACACATCGATATCCTCGTAGATAACACGGCCAATTTCGCTTTATTTTCCTTCATGGACGGTTTCTCCGGTTACAATCAGATAAAGATGGCGCCCGAGGATATGGAAAAGACTACTTTCGTCACCCTGTGGGGGACGTTCTGTTACAAGGTGATGTCCTTTGGACTCAAGAATGCCGGGGCAACTTATCAACGGGCCATGGTAGCTTTGTTCCATGATATGATGCATCAAGAGATCGAGGTCTACGTGGACGACATAATTGCCAAATCTAAATCCGAGGAAGAACACCTAGTCAACCTGCGGAAGTTGTTCGAAAGGCTTAAGAAATATCAATTAAGGTTGAACCCCGCCAACTGTACTTTTGGGGTCAAATCAGGGAAATTGCTTGGTTTCATTGTAAGCCAGAGAGGGATAGAGGTAGACCCCGAAAAGGTGAAGGCTATCCTTGAGATGCCAGAACCCTATACAGAGAGGCAAGTCCGAGGTTTCCTGGGACGCTTGAATTATATTGTCAGATTCATATCGCAGCTCACCGCCATTTGTGAGCCGTTGTTCAAGCTCTTACGCAAAAACCAAACTGATTGCTGGAATGAAGATTGCCAAGAAGCTTTTGGAAGGATCAAGAAGTGCCTTATGAATCCTCCCGTGCGTATGCCACCAGTACCTGGAAGGCCTCACATTTTGTACATGACAATCTTGGACGAGTCAATGGGGTGTATGCTGGGGCAACATGACGAATCCGGGAAGAAAGAGCGTGCTGTTTACTACCTAAGTAAGAAGTTCACGACCTGTGAGATGAATTACTCCTTGCTTGAAATAACGTGTTGTGCTTTAGTATGGGCATCCCATCGCCTAAGGCAGTACATGCTGAGCCATACTACCTGGTTGATATCCAAGATGGACCCGGTTAAGTACATCTTTGAAAAGCCAGCTCTCACGGGACGAATCGCCCGGTGGCAAGTCCTGCTATCCGAGTTTGATATAGTCTACGTCACCCAAAAGGCGATAAAAGGAAGCTCCTTAGCAGATTATTTGGCTCAACAGCCTCTTAACGACTATCAGCCCATGCATCCTGAATTTCCGGATGAGGACATCATGGCCTTGTTTGAGGAAAAATTGGACGAAGATCGGGACAAATGGACCGTATGGTTTGACGGAGCGTCAAACATTCTAGGCCATGGCGTTGGGGCAGTATTGGTCTCTCCGGACAATCAATGTGTACCTTTCACGGCCAGGCTAGGATTCGACTGCACCAACAACATGGCCGAATATGAAGCATGTGCCCTGGTCGTCCAGGCAGCGATTGACTCCAATGTCAAACTACTCAAGGTGTACGGCGACTCAGCGTTGGTAATCCGTCAGCTGAGAGGGGAATGGGAAACTAGAGATCCCAAGCTGATACCCTACAAAGCCTATATCAAGGAATTGGCTAAGACCTTCGATGAGATCTCCTTCCATCATGTTCCCCGCGAGGAAAATCAAATGGCGGATGCGCTTGCTACTTTGGCGTCTATGTTCCAGCTAACGCCGCACGGGGATCTACCCTACATTGAATTTTGGTGTCGTGGCAAACCCGCGCATTGTTGCCAAGTAGAAGAGGAACGGGACGGTAAGCCTTGGTATTTCGACATCAAGCGATATGTCATCAGCAAAGAATACCCGCCAGAGATTGCCGACAATGATAAGAGGACATTGAGAAGGTTGGCGGTCGGTTTCTTCATGAGCGGAAGCATACTGTATAAGAGAAACCACGACATGACACTCTTGCGGTGTGTGGATGCCAGGGAGGCAAATCACATGATCGAGGAAGTTTATGAGGGCTCGTTTGGAATGCACGCCAACGGGCATGCTATGGCCAGGAAGATCCTAAGAGCAGGTTATTACTGTCTTACCATGGAAAGTGATTGTTGTGTCCATGTGAGGAAATGCCACAAATGTCAAGCGTTCGCAGATAAGGTCAATGCTCCACCGCATCCTCTGAATGTCATGTCCACCCCTTGGCTTTCTCCATGTGGGGAATAGATGTCATCGGGGCCATTGAGCCCAAGGCCTCGAATGGTCATCGCTTCATCCTCGTAGCGATAGATTATTTCACCAAGTGGGTTGAGGCGGCTTCCTATACCAATGTCACGAGGGGTGTGGTGGTTAGGTTCATTAAGAAAGAGATCATCTGCCGATATGGTTTGCCAAGGAAGATTATCACGGACAACGGCACCAACCTGAATAACAAGATGATGGGGGAAATGTGCGAGGAGTTTAAAATCCAGCATCACAATTCCACACCCTACCGGCCAAAGATGAATGGAGCCGTGGAAGCGGCCAATAAGAATATCAAAAAGATTGTCCAAAAGATGACCGTGTCATACAAGGATTGGCACGAAATGCTCCCATTCGCGTTACACGGTTACCGAACTTCAGTGCGAACGTCAACTGGGGCAACGCCGTTCTCATTGGTATATGGGATGGAGGCTGTGTTACTGTTTGAGGTGGAAGTCCCGTCATTAAGGATCTTGGCAGAATCCGGATTAAAGGAATCAGAGTGGGCTCAAACGCGCTATGACCAGCTCAACCTCATTGAGGGTAAGCGCTTAACATCCATGAGTCATGGGCGCATGTACCAGCAAAGAATGGAGAATGCATTCGACAAGAAAGTACGTTTGCGCAAGTTCCATGAGGGAGACCTTGTGCTAAAGAAAATGTCCCATGCTGTCAAGGACAATCGAGGAAAATGGGCCCCAAACTACGAAGGTCCTTTTGTTGTGAAGAGGGTTTTTTCCAGAGGAGCCCTGGTGCTTACCAACATGGATGGCGAAGAGCTACCTTCACCTGTGAATTCTGATGTCGTCAAGCGATATTATGCTTAGAATCTGGGGCAATTAAGGATGACGCTGCATGTTCTTTATCTTTATGCGTTTTCTGGATTCCCCCCGGGGATTTCCTGTTTGCTGTATCTCTCGTTACAATCTTTCAAAGAAATGAACGTGGATTCGAGGCTTTAGTCCTCACGTTGGTCAAACCTTGCGTTGATTTGTGATCACCTGAGCCCTTCCGCTCAGTTCATGGGATGCCCCAAGCGCTTAATTAAAATTGAACCTAAACCAACTTTCACTAAAATTTGCTGCATTTGAAAACATTCATGCATACGCATACCCATGCATATTGTTGTGGTAAAACAGGGGCAGGATCATCTTGAGCTACCTTCTGGGGTGGGGACAAAACATGGACAGCAGAAACCAATCAAGGTAAGACAATGACGCGGTCAAGATTGGCCAAACCTGGTTGTTCATTACTTGTAGGTACTTAGGAACGGATGCAAGTGGGGATAGGGTCACGACCGACTGATCGTTGCCCTTTCTCTGCGCTAGACAAGCAGAGAACGTCGCTGCAAGGCAGCCCCGTATCCTTTGTATTCGCAGTTGTCTTTTACTATTTGTTTGTTTTAAAAATAAGTAATCAATGCCTAATTCTAACTTAAGTGAGTTCAAGTTAGGCAAAACGCTAAACCATAAGGAAAGAGGGACATGGTTAATGTTTCTCTAAAAAAAAAAAAAGTGCAGGTTAGCTCGCCTGGGCGAGCAACCCCTGCACCAAAATATAAAAATGACGAAAGGGGGGACGTTTTTGCATTCAAAAACTTCTTTTCCCCCCTTTCAAAAGTCATACCCACGGGATTGACGAGTTTGCAGCCCTAGGGTCATCATTTTTCGCATTTTTTGATTCCGTTTTGCGCTTTTGTTCATCACCAACAAGTAAGTATTCCATCCCTAAGCTTTCTAGCTTTTCATTGGTGTATTTTGATCTCCTTTTGGTGCTCTAAATTGTGGGAATGTGCTCAAATATGTGGGGCAATTTTGGTTTGTTTTCTTGCTTGATTGGGTTGAATTGGGGGTTTGTATGGGATGGCCCTAGGCCTATAATGCATTTTGAAGCAATGGGACATGCCACATTGTCCCCGTTCTCTTGCTATTGATGCCTAAACGCGCGCCCACCAAGTGTTCGGTGAAATGCCTCAATGGCATTAGCGCGTGATTTTTATAAGGAAACAACCCGTGGGGCATTTTGGTTTGCACATATTTTCTATTTTTTTGGGACATGCATTCATTCCCGAAAAGGCTAGAGTAATTACCCCACATATATCCTAGGCCTAGGAACCAAAGTTTTATGCATAAGAACACAAGAGGAGGTGCATATTGGGTAAAGTTACCCTTTTTGGCCGGCAATCAGCTATGGGCCACGCTACAATAATTTCCCTACGCCTAGATGGTTAGGAATTTTGCTCATCATAAATGTGTAGGTTTAGAATAGGTAGCAAAATACCTTTGGCAATTTACACTTTGGATATGGTAGCAAAATACTTGGATGTATGTACATATAATTTTTGGTAGTCAAAATGTCTCACAAAAATATATAAATATGTTGCATGTTATGTAAAGAAAATACCTTACAAAAATACCTTTTAATTTGAATACAATTTTAGTCGGCAAAAGAAAATATACTTGAATTTGCATGCGGCTTTAGGTAGTAAAAACACTTGAAAAAAAAAAGAGCATGAAATGTAACACCTTATTGTGTAGATAGCCAAGATTCATCACAAAGTTTGTATATGCATAGGTATTAGAAATACCAGAATGTGCACGTGTGCAATTTTTGGTAGCCAGAATGCTTTGAGTATGCATGTATGTAAATTTAGCCAAGGAAATGCATGTGATGTAGGTAGTACACCTTGGAAGTACGTACAAATAATCTAGGTAACGAAGGTGCCTTGATTGTGCATGGGTGCATTTTTCTTAGTTAGAAGAATATCTTGTGCGAGTGAATGTTCGTAAGGAAATATGTGCATAAGTTTGCTCTAAATTTACATTGATGTTTGTGTTTATTGAAGGAGGTTGTACGCCATTTTTGTCTTAAGAGTAGCATTCCTTGGTAAAACTAACTTTCCAAATGTTTGCCTTCGCAGGAAATGGCCCCGAGGAAGCTTGCCTCAAAGAGGTCCAGGAAGGATAAGGCGGCCGAAGGAACTAGTTCCGCTCCTGAGTATGACAGTCACCGCTTTAGGAGCGCAGTACACTAGCAGCGCTTCGAGGCCATCAAGGGATGGTCGTTTCTCCGAGAGCGACGCGTCCAGCTCAGAGACGACGAGTATACTGATTTCCAGGAGGAGATAGGGCGCCGGCGGTGGACATCACTGGTTACTCCCATGGCCAAGTTCGATCCAGAAATAGTCCTCGAATTTTATGCCAATGCTTGGCCAACAGAGGAGGGCGTGCGTGACATGAGGTCCTGGGTAAGGGGTCAGTGGATCCCGTTTGATGCCGACGCTATCGGCCAGCTCCTGGGATATCCGTTGGTGTTGGAAGAGGGCCAGGAATGCGAGTATGGCCAGAGGAGGAACCGGTCTGATGGGTTCGATGAGGAGGCCATCGCCCAGTTACTATGTATACCGGGGCAGGATTTTGCCCGGACTGCTGCAGGGAGGCGAGTGCGAATCATGCGCACCAACATGATCACCCTGACTCAGATATGGATGACGTTGCTCCTCAGCAACATCCTGCCCACCGATCATAATTCCGACCTCCCCATGCCGAAGTGTCAGCTGGTGTACGCCATCCTAACGCGGATGAGCATCCATGTGGCTCAGTTAATCGCTGATGCCATCTATATTTTTGCAGGTATGGCGCCTACCAGGCACCCTTTGGACCCAGATAAGTCCAACAGGGCCCTGGGATTTCCCGCACTGATCACAGGACTCTGCCAGTCATTTGGAGTCCCCGTTGCACCTACCAAGGTAATTCGGCCGCCCATCACCCGGGCTTTTATTGAGAAGTACTGTACCCAGAGACAGGCTCAGGGTGATGCTCCACAGGCTGCAGGCGCGCCACCACCACCACCTCATCAGGCTGGCCAGGCTGGGGCATTTGACATGGAGCAGTATTTACGGCATTTGGTTCGCCAGCAGGCGGCCAACCACCGGGCACATGTACAGACCCATGATTGTCTGTACCAGATGAGCCTCAGCATGCAGAGCCAGGGCTTCGCTTCTTTTTCATGCCCTACTCCAGACCAGTTCAGGGCAGAGGTCGCATGGCCCGGAGATTGGCCCGAGGCCCAAGCAAGAGAGGCACCCCTAGAAGCTCCCGGCGATGGCGAGGAGGCCCACGAGGACGAGGAGATGGCCGATTTGCTTGACTTCTTGGGAGGGAGTGGAGATACATGACTGGGAGATCCCCAGATTCATGTTTTTCTTTCATATATCGTTTATCATTTTTATGTTATGTTATTGTTTTGACTTGAGAGACTAATGTTTGTTTTTGTTGTTTCAATTGTCATTTGTACAGCGCATACATTTTTGTTTGGATTGTTGCGTTAGTGTTTATATATCATTACTATCAATGATGTTTGAAATTCTGGAACCGTGTAGAGTTCTTCGTTTAGGAACATCGTCCAAAAAAAATATATGTAAAACAAACAAAAATCATGATAAAAATAAAAATAAATAGAAAAGAAAAAAAGGAAAAAAAAGAGCAAATAAAGAAAAAGAGAGCAAATAAGGAAAAAGAAAGCAAGTAAGAAAAAAGATGGGGAAAGGAAAAATAAGTTGTCTAGCTGAAAAACCGACATGCTTTTGAAAAGAGATGACTTCCAACTTTTCTTTGAAAAAATTCACTGATCATAACCAATTTTTGAAAAAAATGTGTGTACACCCGAAGGGTGAACGCTGTGAAATTTCCTCGGATGCCCAAAATGGACTCAGATGAATGCACAAATGGATAAAAGAACATATTTTGGAAACATTGGGTTGACTAAAATAGAGGAAATGAATCCTGAGCCTTAGCATCACGTGACCATAAAAATTTGACACTTGAGTGTCCGCATAGGTGCATGCATGACCAGTTTTGCATAAAGTTTCCAAATCATCATTTTTGCATTCCGTGTCATGGAAATAATGTGGGGCATCCCTTTTTATCCTTGAGCCTAACCAAGCCCCGACATGTATCATGTCTAGCCATTCTACAAACCTTGAGCCAAAATCCTGACTCACCATAAACCTTGACCCAGGGTGAGAATGTCAATCCTTACCCTCGGAAGCAAAAAAGAAAAGAAGGAAAATTTCCAATCAAAGAGAAAGCAAAAAAGGAAAAGAAGGAAATTCCCAATCAAAGAGTGGGAGAAAGCAAAAAGAAAAGAAAGGAAATTCCCAATCAAAGAATGGGAGAAAGTAGAAAAAAAGAAGAAGAAGGAAAGAAAGCTCCTGATCAAGGATCGAAAGAAAATAGAAGAAATGTGCAGAGAGGTCTTTGGACCAGACAATATCTGAACAATACAGAATTGTCACCAAATGAACAAAAGAAAGAAAAGGAAACCATAACCTAAAAGTGGTCTTCTCCATTTGATTACCAACCAAAATCCTATGCGTCGGTGACTTGCTCGCCTCGCGTCAAACAAAAACAGAAAAGGAAAAGCCAAAACACACAAAAGCCGAAAAACCCACCAAAAGAACCCATTCCCAAGGGAAGCCCTATTGATCCATGATCACGCATGTAATTTTTGATTTGATAGGAAATAATTTGCAAGGTTAAGTCATGACATATCTATGGTTCGGAAATAGGATAAAACACTTACCTGTGTCGAACCCAGTGTTTCCTCTAAATGGTCATTTAGAAACGAAAAGCTAACATCCAAAATCTCATTTATGGTTATGGGGGATTCCATTAGCAGACTCTCCTTCCCTGGTAGACGTATTGTTTGTCACTCAAAAAAGCATATGCTGCTCTAATCAGTTGGAATATTTGTCTCTTTGCTAAAGCATGTTTGCATTTTAGTGAAGAAAACACCGAGACTTTTTCAAGTCTCACAAGTTATCCAGAACTACGTAGGTCTGAGTTCCTCGTTGGAGGATACGTAGGAGCAAGAGCCTCGCTTTTGTCGACCACACCACCTTTTGTTGTCATGACCCAAGAGCTGGTAGCCCGCGGAGACACCTTACGGTTATCCGCACCTCGTCATTCAGTGACCCCAAGTGTGATTGATGAGCAGAGGCCAATGTGGTCATCTGCGCCCTTTCCGGAGATGTCAGCATCTTCCGGTGGAGACTTTTTCAAGTCTCACAAGTTATTTAGAACTACGTAGGTTTGAGTTCCTCATTGGAGGATATGTAGGACCAAGAGCCTTGCTTTTGTCGGCCGCCCCACAAGATCTGTCATACTGACCCTGAGGTCATGTGACATGCGGAGACAAAATTTGGTCATTCCGCACCCCTTTGCCATTCAGACACAGTCGTGTCCGATGGCACGCAGAGACAAAATTTGGTCATTCTGCACCCTTTTGTCATCCAGAGGCGGCGGGCCCGATGACATGCAGAGACAAAATTTGGTCATTCCGCACCCCTTTGCCATTCAGACACAGTCGTGTCCGATGGCACGCAGAGACAAAATTTGGTCATTCTGCACCCTTTTGTCATCTAGAGGAGGCGGGCCCGATGACATGCGGAGACAAAATTTGGTCATTCCGCACCCCTTTGCCATTCAGACACAGTCGTGTCCGATGGCACGCAGAGACAAAATTTGGTCATTCTGCACCCTTTGTCATCCATAGGCGGCGGGCCCGATGACATGCGGAGACAAAATTTGGTCATTCCGCACCCCTTTTCCATTCAGACACAGTCGTGTCCGATGGCACGCAGAGACAAAATTTGGTCATTCTGCACCCTTTTGTCATCCAGAGGCGGCGGGCCCGATGACATGCGGAGACAAAATTTGGTCATTCCGCACCCCTTTGCCATTCAGACACAGTCGTGTCCGATGGCACGCAGAGACAAAATTTGGTCATTCTGCACCCTTTTGTCATCCAGAGGCGGCGGGCCCGATGACATGCGGAGACAAAATTTGGTCATTCCGCACCCCTTTGCCATTCAGACACAGTCGTGTCCGATGGCACGCAGAGACAAAATTTGGTCATTCTGCACCCTTCGTCAATCGTGGCCGACAAGCCCGTTGACACGCGGAGATTTACATCATCTTCCGCACTCACAAGATCTGTCATATTGACTTTTGAGTCACGCTGACGGGCGGAAATACCCGAGTGGTTATCCGTATAAACATTCTTTTGCTATCTGTAAGACAGATTGCTTGATAGCATGCAGAGACTGACATCGTCTTCTGCACCTTTTGTTCCCTCGGGAACAACAAGTCATTTGCATGCGGAGATTTTATGGTCACCCGCGACTCTCGTCAATCAAGAGGAACGAAATTAGTGTCTTATCTTTACTTTCCTTTTATCTCCAATAAAAGACAAGTAAAGAGGGGTAACTGTCATACCCTAATTTCGTCCGGGGACCTTTGCTTGATGACATGCGACCTTTGTTTGGTCCTTGTAAAGTGCTTGGCACCCATCATTAGGCAATTTGTGAAATTCCGGGACATGCCGAAAAACAAAAGAAAATATTGATGCACAATCCGTAAAGGTTCCGTGACACACCGGAAATCAAATGGAAGCATCGTTGCATAATTAGTGAGGTTCCGTAACATTCCGTAAGTCAGAAAGGGGATGATTATGTAATCTGCAAGGTTCCGTAACATTACGGAAAGAAAACAAGTATCGTTACGAAATTCGTAAGTTTCGTAACTTTACGAAAAAAGAATCACCAAAAAAAAGTAGAGGGGGTGTACTTAGTAAAAATGGGGGTGCAAATAGCAACCAGGCCCACTTGGGCCCTCCAGAAGATTCCTCTAGAAGGCTGTTGCTTCTGGAGGAAGCAACCTGGCTCGCCTGGGCGAGCTGGGCGGCAAGCATCTCCCCTATTTTGCTATAAATAGGGGAGGAAGTGAGAAGGAAAAGGGTTCAGCCCCTGAGGCACTTCTCTCTCTTTCGAATTTGCTTGGAAAAATTGTTTCCGTGAGGTAGAGCTTTGAAGTGAGAAGGAAACAAATTTTTTTGTGCACTTTGATAATTTGGATAACATTTAACTAAATTACATACTTATTTAGATTCAAATCTTTGAGGTAGAGCTTTCAGTGCTAGAGCTTGTCTCCAAGGAAGGAGGTCCTGAAACATTTTGTGGATTTTTTATTCGTGCCCCTACAATTCTAGAAGCATGGCCAGAAGTTCAAGTGCTAGCTGATTATCCTGTACCTTCTAGCAGACTGTTGAGTTTTGATTCCTCTATTGAAGACCAAATGGTTAGTTAATAACATAGTTGTCTACAGGAAGCTTTCAGCTTTCCTTCTTATGAATATAAGATTAAAAAAAAAATAAAAGTGCTATGTGTGTGATTTTCTAACTTTTGACTAAATTGGAAATACATGACTGGCTCAATAATAATTTGAAACCAACTTTTAGCTTTCAGCTTTCCTTCTAGCAGCTTGGTATTCACCAACGTTAAACATTAACGCTAACGCGGTCTTATAAAATGTTAGCTTAATAATAATTTGAAACCTTTTACTTTGAGAGAAAGTGGCAGCGGTGCTCTGAAATTGATCCTCTGAGTCTGAGGATACACTGCCTGCTAGTTGTGGAAATTAATCAGCTTTACTACAATGTCTTGTCCCCCCCCCCCCCATTGTTAATTTCAGCCCTAACTTAATTCCAGTTCCTAATATTTACCCATCATTGTTGATAATCTATGTTGTTTCTTGCAGGAAGTAGCTGTAGAGGTGGTTCAAAAGTTGCAACCACGTGAAGCATCAGCTGTGTTTATTGAGGTGAAATCTGAAAAACCATTTTATCGCATTTTGTTTTGGATTGTTTAGCCTGAAACCTTGTTAGCTGTTACTATAAATTTTTTTTGCTGAAATGTTCGATGTTCTAGTCTACCAGGCATGCCAATATTTTGTATTTAAATTTAGAATCAATTTTAGGCATTTTTCTTTTCTTATATGTACGAAAGTTCTTTGGCAACATCAATAACAACTTCCTTGGTGATACCAAACTCCTTGTATATTTTTCCTGCTGGAGCACTTGCTCCAAATCAATCAATGCCTATGGCCTTTCCTTTGCTTCCAACAATCTTGTGCTTGAGTTAATGACCTCTATTTGTTGCTAGCAATTGCCCCTGCCTAATGATAAATTTGATACCAATTTCCTTAACAACATCCTAAAAATAGACACAAAAAAAAGAAAAATGTTACAACTTCTATTATCTTGGCCCTGAAAGCCGAACAGCAGAAAGATTGGCTTCACTGTTACAATCTGATGGCCCTGAAGAAGTGCCAACCTCACTAGTTGAAGAAAATCGAGAACCTAAGACAAAACAAGTTGGTGGCTTATGAACAGTGCATAAACCCTCTAACATTTGGACAACTTTGGTCATGGAAGGCCTAAGAGACATGTCTTCCTGTATGCACCACAATGCAACATTCCCAACAATGTGAACCCTTTGATCATTTTCATAAGTTTCCACCTTTGAGTCAAGAATCTCTATCACATTCCCTTCTTCCACCATCTTAAAAGCAAAAGATGGGAAATAGGATTTCTTTGAGGTTTCACTGGGATCATAGTTTTTCCTCCCCCCAATGATCTCTAGCAACACCATACCATAGCTATAAACATCACTTTTCTCTAATATGGCACAGTTTGTGATCCACTCAGGTGCAAGATACCCTCTAGTGCCTCTAAGTGTTGTGAAAACATGGCTTTGTTCACATTTCATAAGCTTAGCCAAACCAAAATCAAAAACCTTGACCTTGAAATTATCATCTAGGAGCATGTTTTCTGGTTTGATGTCACAATGAATAATGTTTGAGTCACAATCCTCATGTAGATAAGCAAGTCCTTTTTTGTTCCAAGTGCTATGTTATACCTTGTATCCCAATCCAACACAAATTCCTCTTTGGTCTTGTTGAATATCCATTTATCCAATGAACCATTAGCCATGTACTCATAAGCAAGAAGTCTATGTATCGTAGAAGTTTGTCTTCAGGATGCAAGTTTGCCATTACATGGACTGATCCACTTTGTATACTAGCTTCCTCATTCAAATTTATAACTTTTCTTCCTTCATGCACAATAGCCTGTTCTAGTCCTAGTCCAGAAGCTATGTGTTTCACTCCCATGATGTCATCCTTCGGGACCAGTTTCATCTGTATATTTGCATCATTTTTTACATTTTCCAAAGGTAATTTTATGGATTGAAGACTAGTAGTGCATTTGAGACCTATCAGTCCTAACAAGATCAGTTCTTCTTGCCGAAGTTGTTCTCCATCTCTTTGTGTATAAGCAAAAGCAATTGGCTTAAGGCCAGACTCCCCCATCTGTTGAATCACTTGGGCAACTTTGATCTTCTGATTTTCCATGGCTTGTGTGGCGTTTAAAAAAAATTAGTTTTACACATGAAATTAAAAATAAAAAAGGAACCTTGGAGTGGCTGTTTTAATTGTTTAAAATTTGGCAGTACTTGGAGATGGTTATAACTTGAACTGCTTTCTAACCATGAATTGTATGTGTCTAATAAAATGTATTCAAGTAAATTAATTAGTTTCCTAAGATTTTAAACGCATGGTATTTATTTCTAAATACATTGACCGAAAAGTTGTATCCTTTGATTTTGTGTTCAGCTGTTCATGGGGATCCATGCTTGGTAACTTTGTCTGAAAATTATGACATATAAATTCCCAAATGCCCAAGAAGAAAACCAGCTGAGAGGGTGTTAAGATACTAAGACCATTTCAGATCTTCTTCTTCTACTTGTAGAGGCATTTGATCAGCATCTTTGTTGATGTTAACAACCTTCATAGACTTTCCCACCCCCACTACAACTAATGCTTATATTAATTGTCTAAAAGTGTGGAAATACCTGGATAAAGGTGACCTTTTAGTTTCAAGAACATAAATTGGGAAGTCTGTATCATTCTTCATGGAATAGGATGTAAAAATTACAGCCTGCATGCAGCCCACAAATTCACAAGAAACTAGAGTAACTGTACCAACCTATATATAGAAATTCACCAGATATAAATTCTGCGGAATGAAAACAAAGGCTAGGATAACAACCTCCAATACACCCCTGCTTCCACAATACAATCTCAAGGTTGCAATTATTTCTATACCTGTTTCACTTAGAATGGCATCTATCTGGGAATGCAGCAAATTGCTCATCCGTACAATAGGAAGAAGATATATTTCTTTCTTCTCTAGCACTGAAACTGTTGGATTCTCATTTTTAAATGCAACAACAGACTTTTCAGGTGCAACAGGGATATCTCTAGCATCTGTCTGAATGAGAAAATGCATTTTGGCAACACTCACACTCCTCCAATCATGGAATCATAAGTAGACACATCTTTGACCCTCACCCCATCAAACAATACTTGTGCCTCATCAATGTCACCACACGTTGAATACATATTGACCATTGTCCAACACAATGTATCCTGAGTTCCCATCTCATTGAACACTTCCCATGATAAAATCAAACACTGGCACACAACTCCAGCTTCAATCTGTTTGAATCTGAGTAGCTATAATTAGGTAACCAATAAAGAGAAGTCCAAGTCCAACCAAATGTAGCTACTCCAAGTCCAGCATAGTTGTCTATAATCCATGATAGTCATATCAACATATATATAATGCAGGATAGCTATCTACAATGATGTACAAGCTTTGTTAAACCAAAAGTAATAGCCATGGACAACTACCCCCCTATATATATATATATGCATTATTATCTATATCTTAATATGAACAAAGGCATCAGTGTATCCTTACCCCAAAACCTTAAGGATTGAAAATCATGACAAATACATTACCTTAAGCAAGTTGCTCAGAAACTATATAACTTTGAGTAGCTTGCAGCAAGTCCATTGGTGTTACTTCATGATATACCTACTTACCAATGAAATATTTAAATTGCAGGCACTATTTACCTAGTTCTTTGCATCGTGATCACGACATTTGTTCCTAGACACTATACTGATCATCATCACAGTTACGAAAGTTTGCAATCAATTTTGATGCTTAATTTTGTTAATTTAGATTTTGTATGTTGTTGTATGTCATTAATGTACTTTGCTTTAGATACAACTTTTGTTCATAATGAGTGAACCTTAGATTCCCGTTTGAGACTGAATGCAATGATTCTTGCGGACAGTTTGCATTAATCATTGTATTTAATCTTGAATTGTCCGTTTGGACAATTTGGGGAGACTCATATTTTTATGGTAGATTCATGCGTTAAGGTTAACAATATTTTGTTGAATTTGATGAAATTTCGGTACAATACATTTCTAGTTGTTCTCTGAGTGCATACTTGATTATCGGTAAATTAATTTCACCGATTTCATGTCGTGTACTTGGAGACCAATGCGAAATGCTGCCAAAATTTTGTTAAATTTAACAAAATAGAATTAACCTTGAGGTATGAAGCTACCATAAAAAAGGTCTTCCTGGATGGGATAGGGCCACACTTATCATAAAAAAGTGAGATTTTTATGCATCGAAAAACTTTGTGAGTATCATAGAGTTATTATTTAGATGGATCGATGTTGAATGACTGAAAGTCGCATGAGCCCTGCATATGAGGAAGGCATCGAAGAGTTCTTGCAATTTGCCTCCGAAAGAAGTTGACCGGATGAGGACGGAAAATATTATTGTCCTTGCATCAATTTTTTGAATGGAAGATGACAAATACTGGATGACATATGGGAGCATCTATTGTGTGATGGGATTAAGAAGAATTACACGGCGTGGATATGGCATGGTGAACTGACAGACAGGTAGAGTGGATTCCAATCTGAACCGTTTGATGTAGAAATGGGAGATCGCTTGGAGGATATGATTCGTGACCTTGGACAAAAGTCTTTTCAGCAAGCAAATGCCCCTATGTATGAAGGATTGCAAAGTGATTCAAAGAAGTCTTTGTATACGGGGTGAAAGAATTCCTTGACGCTATTGTCGGCGGTGTTAAGTCTGGTTAATGTCAAGGCCAGATATGGGTGGAGTGACAAAAGCTTTAGTTCACTGCTTCAAGTAGTGCACGATCTGCTTCCAGAGGAAAACATGTTGCCTAAAAATTACTATCAGGCCAAGAAGATACTGTGTCCGATGGGTATGGAGTATTAGAAGATTCATGCTTGTCCGAATGATTGCATACTGTACAAGCATGAATTCGAAGAAATGTCCAAATGCCCTAGGTGTGGGGCACCATGATACAAAGTGAAGGATGATGAGGACTACAGTTCTGATGAAAACTCATAGAAGGGCCCTCCAACAAAGGTGTTGTGGTATCTTCCCATCATTCCAAGGTTTAAGCGTCTTTTTGCTAATGGAGATGACGCAAAAGACCTTACCTGGCATGCAAATGGGAGAAACTCTGATGGAATGGTCCGTCATCCGGCTGATTGCTCCCAATAGAAGAAGATTGATGGTTTGTTTCTAGATTTTGGCAAAGAGGCAAGAAATCTTAGGCTTGGACTAGCCAGTGATGGAATGAATCTATATGGCAATTTAAGCACTCAACACAGTTCATGGCCAATTCTACTAATAATTTACAATTTGCCTCCTTTGTTGTGCATGAAGTGAAAATACATGATGTTGTCTATGATGATATCGGGCCCAAGACAGCCAGGAAATGACATTTATGTTTATCTAAGTCTATTGATTGAAGACCTCACAAAGTTGTGGGACAAGGGGGTTTTAGTGTTTGATGGCTTTCGCAAGAAGACTTTTCAAATGCGTGCAATGATTTTTTGTACCATTAATGACTTTCCAGCATATGGGAATCTAAGCGGTTACAATGTTAAGGACATATTTGAACAGGTTCAACCCATTGATGATGAAGGAAACTTACCAGTTGGAGAGAATTCCTCTCTTCTTCAGAGAATTTTGGACACGTTCGATGGTCTTCAAACCTATGTTGGTGAAAGGTTTGATGCTTTGGAATTACAAGTGGACATGCGATTCGATGAGATGGACTCAAGGATCACCAAGGTTGAAGGAGATGTCACGTACATCCGCACATGCTTTGATCTACCACCACCACCACCACCCCCATCATCTTAGACTTTATTAATCTTTAGTATTATTAGTACTTTGATTTCTAGCCGTGTATTTGGCTATATTATTATGACTTTTGAACATTTAGTATTTCTTTTAATATTTGCTTAGTATGACTGAACATTTATGAATTATGTTATATGACTATGTGGTTTACATTTTAATTTGGTTTATTCATGTCTTGCTTCATGATTAGTTTAGAATCTTTTATGATTGATTTACAATGGATTCTATGTGTATGTTTTTTTTAAATCATGTATGTTTTACACACTTTGGCTTTTTGTTGATGCCAAAGGGGGATAGAAAATAGGGATTAAATCAAGAACTCATATAATTAAGTAATTTAATTTCAAGTGAAGCTTAAACTCAAAAACAAAGGGGGAGAATATGGAGAATTAAGTGAGTGATCGACTAGGAAAAAATAATGTTATGTGTTTCTTGATTTCAGGGTTGTCATCATCAAAAAGGAGGAGATTGTAGAAGCAAGCTTCATGATGATGAATCAAGTTGATTCAAGTAGTTTTGATGATGACAAAAAGCCCAAGAGAATGATTTCAAGATTGAGTCAACAAGTTCAAGATCAAGATTAATTTCAAGTTTCATGAGAAGAAATCAAGAAGATTCAAGATTCAACAGAAGATGAATTCAAGATTCAAGAGAAGAAATCAAGAAGACTTCACAAGGGAAGTATTGAAAATATTTTTTAAAAATCAAACATAGCACAATTTTGTTTTACAAGAAAAGTTTTTCTCAAAATTTTCTAAGTTACCAGGGTTTTTACTCTCTAGTAATTGATTACCAGTTTCCTGTAATCGATTACCAGTGGTAAAGTTTGATTTCAAAAGCTTTTAACTGAATTTGCAACATTCCAATTGATTTTCCAATGGTGTAATCGATTACAATATATTGGTAATCAATTACCAGTGTATCTGAACGTTGAAATTCAAATTAAATTGTGAAGAGTCATATCTTTTCATAAAATGCTGTGTAATCGATTACATGGTTTTGGTAATCGATTACCAGTGACAAGTTTTGAATAAAAAGTCAAGAGATGTAACTCTTCCAATGGTTTTCAGGTTTTTCTCAAGGTTATAACTCTTCCAATAGTTTTCTTGACCAGACATGAAGAGTCTATAAAAGCAAGACCGTGACTTGCATTCAAACAACTTTTACAACTTTTGAGAACAACTTAGAATTTCTTGAACAACTTTTGAGAAATCTTGAAACCTTTGCTACTTATCTTTCTTCTTCTTCCTTTGCCAAAAGCTTTCCAAGTTTTCTGGTTTCCAAACCTTGTTCTTTCATAGAAAACAAAAGTGTTCTATATCTTTTTATTCTCTTCTCCCTTTGCCAAAAAGAATTCAACAAGGACTAATCGCTTGAATTCTTTTTGTGTCCTCTTCTCCCTTTTCCAAAAGAACAAAGGACTAACCACCTGAATTCCTTTGTGTCTCCCTTCTCCCTTTTCAAAGAATTCAAAAAGACACAGTCTGAGAATTCTTTTGATTCTTCCCTTTCCCTTAAACAAAATATTTCAAAGGACTAACCGCCTGAGATATCTTTTGTTTCCCCTTCACAAAGATTCAAAGAACTAACCGCGTGAGAACTTTGTCTAACACATTGGAGGGTACATCCTTTGTGGTACAAGTAGAGGGTACATCTACTTGGGTTGTTGTAACTGAGAACAAGAGAGGGTACATCTCTTGTGGATCAGTTCAAGTGGAGGGTACATCCACTTGGTTATTCAAAGAGAACATGGGAGGGTACATCCCTTGTGGATCTTTGCTTGTAAAGGTTTTTATAAGGTTGAAAAGAAATCTCAAGGACCGCAGGTTGCTTGGGGACTGGATGTAGGCACGGGTTGTTGCCGAACCAGTATAAAATTCTTGTGTTTGTCTTCTTCTTCCCTACAGTCTTTAATTTCCGTTGTGCATTTTAATTATCGCTTTTACTTTTGGTTAAGTTTCAATTATTGTTCTTTACTTTCTTTACTTTGTAGTAAAAGCCTAATTAAATCTAGTAACATTAAGTAGGATAGGTTTTTTTTAATTAGTAAAGGTTCATTAATTATTAATTCAACCCCCCCCCCCTTCTTAATTATTCTAAGGGCACTTGATCCAACAAAGGGATCCTCCTCCTCCACTGCGGCAACTACGACACCTCATCCTGGAGCCCTTGGAGCATCCCCGACACCAATTCCACCCTCTTTGTCATCCTCTACACTGTTTTCATCTGATGAACAGCGTATCCGGTACTACTCTCTCTTTCAATCTCATCAAATTCTTGATCCCAAATATCTTGACCTAGAATTCTTTGATAGGGAAGCATTTGATTGCTATCAAGTGTTTCAAAACACTGGTCTGATTCCATTTATGTCATTAAAATTACCACATTATCCTAAATTAGTCCGAGTCTTTTATTCAAATTTGCAAATTCAGGGTAGCACATCAATTTCTGAGGTGCATGGCATATCAATGGTTATTGATGAATCTGTTTTCTTTTCATTGACACATCTGCCAAGTCAAGGTGCACCTTTTGAGGGCACTATTGTTGATGACTAGAAGTTTGATTACTCCAGTCTTGATGCCCGCCGTATGGTCTGCAATGATCAGGCGGATATGACTGGCAGGCTGCTTGCCTGTTCAATGACATTTGATTGTTGCATCATGCACTACATCATTGTTCGCATTTTATTACCCAGATCATCAAAGTTTTCTCAACCCTCTGAAGAGGATTTAATATTGATGTGGGCTTTTCTCACCAGTTGTCCGATCGACTGGGTTTATTTGATCAGATACCGCATGCGTAAGCGGTCAAATGCACCTCTGCCTTATCCACAACTTGTTACTTTGTTTCTTCATCATTTTCAAATTCCCTTGGATAATGAGCCCTTTGTGAAAGTCAAATGCTCTTTTGCCATTGGTACCGGTGCGGTAATCTCCTTCGGATACCGTAAGGACATGGATGGGAAATGGTTGAAAAAGGACGCGCAGCCTCCCCAAGACGAACGCACTCCCTCTCCTCCACCTCAACAAGATGACTCCTCAGCATAGGGGGAGTATGGAATGAGTGAACGTTCTATCTTGTATATATTCTATCTTGTATCTTGATTTTAGGAATTAAATTGTCATCGTCAAAAAGGGGGAGATTGTAGAAGCAAAGACATTTTAATGTTTTGATGATGCCAAAGGATCGTGCGCTTCTCAAGTTTAATTCAAGACAAGAAGCCAAGAAATTCAAGATATGTGATCAAGATAATCTCTAGGAAATTCCAAGTTGAAACAGCAAGAGGTTTGGCCAAAGAATTTAAGCTAAAATGTTTTTTACAAAAGATTTACTCTCTGGTAATCGATAACCAGTGGCCAAATTGTTTCCTGGAATGCATTTAAAATGTTTTTGAAAAGTTTTGAAAACATGTAATCGATTACAAAAGTCTTGTAATCGATTACAAGCATTTGAAACTCTTTATAACAACTATTAGAAATTTGAATTCAAATTTTACAATGTGTAATCGATTACACTTGGATGGTAATCGATTACCAGTAGTTATCGAACATTTTATTACAGTCAGAATTCAAATCTTAAAGCCTGTAATCGATTACATAATTCTTCTAATCGATTACCAGAAGAGATTTTTAGAAATAATTTCCAAAAGTCATATCTGGACAAATGATTTTTGAATGGCCATCAAAGGTCTATATATATGTGACTTGGAACACGAATTTGCTTAGAGTTTTTCTAAACAAAAAGTCTTATCCTCTCAAAATCAAAATTGTCTTATCCTCTAAAATATTCCTTGGCCAAAACACTTGCAATTCAATAAGGAATTATTTGAGTGCTTCATTGTTCAATCTATCTCTTTTAAGAGAGATTTCTTCTTCTCTTCTTCTTACTTCTGAAAAGGGATTAAGAGAACGAGGGTCTCTTGTTGTAAAGAAATCTGAACACATAGGAAGGGTTATCCTTGTGTGGTTCAGAACTTGTAAAGGGTTTTTACAAGATAGTGGAACTCTCAAGCGGGTTACTTGGGGACTGGACGTAGGAACAAGGGTGTGGCCAAACCAATATAAAACTGAGTTTGCACTTTCTCTTCCCTTAAACTCTTTTATTTATTGTTGCTTTACATTTACATTCAGATTGGTTATTTTGAATCATCTTTTAGAAATCTATCTTTAAGGGAACCTGGAACTTGCATTAAAATCAAAGTAGAATTTTAATTGGGGAAATAGTTTGTAATATCTTAATTCAACCCCCCTTAAAGAACTACATAAGTCTGAGTTCCTTATCGCACTTGAGGATACGTAGGAGCAAGGGAAACACCCTTGTCGACCCCAAAAAAATAAAAAATATATAAAATAAACAAAAAAGGGAAAATAAATAATATTGAAGTCATGATTTGCACACTCGATTAGAGGCTGCCGTCCCTTGTGATGGGCGCGTGGGGTCCTATTACCTTCCCCGTGCGTAAATTACTCTCGAACCCTCATTTTCAAAAATACGTAGACCCTCAACCTTTCCATTTTGGTTTTTTCAATGTTTCCCTCGAATAAACATTGATGGCAACTCCGCGCGTTTTCCTCAAATGGAAGATGCACCTTTGAGTCTCGTGGCGTGCCCCCGCCGGAGGGCAGGTTGTGACACCTAGCAACAAGTCTAGCCTTGTAATGTTCAAGGTTTCCATGAGAGTCATGCTTAGTCTTGAAGACCCACTTGCAACCAACTCTCTTACAACCCTTAGGCAATTCTAAGAGGTCCTAAACACCATTTTGTTCCATGGAATTTAGCTTTTCTTTCATGGCATCTAATCACTTCTCAAAATTATCACAGCTTATAGCTTGAAAAAATGAAACTGGATCATTATCATCAATGCTTAAGTCTATTTCTATTTCATGTAGGTATACCACATAGTCATTTGAAATAGTTGGTCTCATTTCTCTTTGAGACCTCTTTAATGCTACTTCTTGTTGTTCTTTGACAATAGGTTTATTGTGTATCATAGGCTCATTATTGTGTTGCTCTTCTTCATTGTTGTTTCGAACAACAACTAAAGGAGCAATCACCTTATTATTAGAAGCACAAGCTAAAGGGACTTGCACTCTAACTTCTTTAATTTCCACATCTCATGGAACTGCACTCCCACTAATTTCACCATTTTCAATGAACCTTGCATTTCTAGTTTTGACAATTCTCATACTATAATTAGAACAATAAAACATATACCCCTTTGAATTTTTTGGATAAGCAATGAAATATCCACTGTTTGTTCTTGCATCCAATTTTCTTTCTTGTGGATTATCAATCCTTATTTTTGTCTGCCACCCTAGACATCCAAGTGCCTTATACTAGGTGTCCTATTCATCTACAATTCAAAAGGTGTCTTTGGAATTGCCTTACTAGGAACCTTATTTAACAAATACATGGTATTTTTCAAGGCATACATACACAAAGATACAAGTAAAGTTGAATTGCTTAACATACTCCTAACCATATCCATTCAAGTTCTATTATGCCTTTCTAATACACCATTTTGTTGTGGTGTACCAGGCATTGTGTATTGTGCACAAATGCCACGTTTATGAAGGAGTTTAGCAAATAGACTTAGGTGTTGCCTAGTTTGATTGTATGTTTTGTAATACTCACCATCTTTATCAGACCTAACAACTTTCACCTTTTTGTCTAATTGTCTTTCTACTTCATTCAAGTAAATTTCTAAGGCATCCATTGTTTGAGACTTTTCATGCAGTAAGTAGACATAATCATATTATGAATAGTCATCAATAAAGGTAATAAAGTATCTTGCCTTTTCGAAAGAATTAACATGAAAAGGCCCACAAATATTAGTATGCACAATTTCAAGAAGTCGAGTGCTTCTTGTAGCTCCTTTATTTGTATGTTTTGCTTGTTTTTCCTTAATACAATCCACACAAATATTTAGATCCATAAAATCTAGATCAAGAATAATTTCATTCTTTATTAATATTTCTATCCTTTCTCTAGAAATGTGACCAAAACGTTTATCCCACAAGAAATCATATCGTTCATGCACTAAACTACGTTTAGTACCAATATTATGATGCAAAGTTAAAATGGTTTCAACATATAAACCATCTAATTTCAATTTATATAAACCATCACAAAGAACACCAATACAATTGAGATGGTTATGCTTGAATAAACTAAAACATCAATTACCAAAATTAAAAGAGTATCCAGTAACATCAAGTTTAGATAATAAAAATAATATCCTAGATAAAGTAGGTACATAAAGAGTTTCTAGTAAATCTAAATGATGTCTAGTGTTGGGTTTTAAACAATAAGTCCCAACTTCTTCCACTGGAGCTTTCACTCTATTCCCCATGAAGATGAACTTCTCATTTGGGCTTATGGTTTGGATTGTAAGGAATCCTGCATAGTATTAGAAACATGAGTCGTACATTCAAAATCAATCCACCATATATTATGGGGAAACTTAGTTAAATTTGATTCAAAACATACATAAGCATTAAGCTCACCTTTCTATTCGAACCAAGACTTACACTTTGGGCAATCCTTGTGGAAGTGTCCAGATTTCCCACAAAAATGACAATTATTTCCCTTTGATGCCTTCTTCTGGATTTGCACAGAGCCGTCATTAATCTCTATTGGTCCTTGGCCTTTACCATGCTTCTTCACAAATTTCTTTCCAGCTCCTTGATTCCCTTGGTGGCTTACATAATGGACAGTGATTTCCTTGATTCTTAAGCATCATTTCTTTCTAAACAAACATATTGTTCAATCGATGCAAATTCCATTTATCTTTCATGGTATTATAGCTCATTTGGAATGGGTCATACTTAGATGGTAATGAGTTTAAAATAAAACTGAACAAGGAAGTTCTCATTCACAGTCATTCTCAAGGTCTTATGTCTTGTTTCAATGTTTGTCATATCAACAACATGTTCATGCATAGTACATGAGCCATCAAACTTCATGGTGGTAAGTGTACTCATTAATGTCCCAGCAAGAGACTTATTAGCTATTTGAGAGAGCTCTCCCACTAACCCCATAAACTCTTTAGCACTATTGATCTCAGGGAGAGCTACCTTAATATTGTCTTCCACAGTCATTCTCATGGACATTAGGATGAGTCTGTTAGATATTTCCCAGGCTCTTTAATGGGTTTTCTCTTTATTGCTACTAGCATCAATAATAGTAGTAGGCTTCCCTTCCAACATAGCAAGATCAAGATCCAAAACACCAAGGTGAAATTGGACTTGCTTATTCCAACCAGAGAAATTGAGTCCATTAAAAATTGGCCCAAATGATACATGAGAATTCAGTGAATCAAGAAAATTTACGGCATAATAAAATTCACATAAGTGTTTTAAGACATAAAAAACATGTCATACACATAATTAATTCAGATAACAATCAATGTATGTTGATGCTCTCATTTTGGTGATACACCAAGACAACATACATATATGAAGATACTAATAAAAAATTTAAACATTATTTGGAAATTAAATATGCACCAATTAGTAGTAATTACTACCTTTGGGTATATAATTAAACCAATGGTACACACAAATTACCTATTATATTCAGCAATTATAAGAACAATTAATCAACCTTTGGGTGATCCATAAATTCCTTATAACAATGAATTTCAATGTACCCATAAATCAATAATCATATGATTTAGATTCCACCATTCTATTAGTTATTGAAATAATCATTAATTTGAAATTAAATAACCTTATAGATTTGGCCAATTTGGTGACAAAAGAATTCATGATACACTTAAGTCCAAATAAATATATGGCCTGCATATGCATGTTGCTATTAACAATTCATAGCCATTTTCATTAATTTCATTTCAGGCCACATATATACCATTAATTCACACTATAACCAATAAAAAAAAAATATTATCCAATCCAATGCCTCTAATGAAATCACTACAACTGATCATGTGTGTTTATCACCTATTGCCCCTAAGAACATGACATTCTTTATAATCAAGATTTTATCAACATAATCCTTTATAAAATGTAAAAACATAAGAGTTTCAGTTCATTGCTGTCAAATATTTCAGACAATTGCACTTTTTTTTGTGATCGACTAGAGAGGGGTAGAGACTTATAAAATTGAGGATGTGTTTTGGGATAGTTAATTAACTCTTTAAGGAAAGGCGTGCGTAAGGAGGTACGTATTTTGCAGTAGGTAGTTGAAAACATAATTAACAATGAAAGGCATGCCAATAAAATAATACATGCAACAACAAAAAATCCCTAAATTTGCAAATTAGGGTTCATAAAATTTGTGGAGAAAAATCATTAATAGAGAATTATATAATTTCATAATGTATGCTTTGGTACCACAAGTAGATCTTAAAGGTCCTCGAGATTAACAATTATAGCAAACCAGTAGGATCATGAAATACATGATTTTAAAAAATAATAGATAAACATTGTGTACCATCTCCATAGTGCGGTGTGCTTTGATTCCTTGAAATAGGAGAGAAACAATATTTCGCTCCCTTGAATATTCTTTATGTCTCTCTACATTCGTGATGACTAGGGATTTTAATAGAGCATTATTTTGTCAAGAAAGGGACCTCATTTCATGTTAATGGGATTAAATCCTTTTTAAACCACTACTCCCATCAAATAGTAGTTATTCCTAGAAACTTCTCCAATTTAACCCAATTACAATTTATTCCTTAATTATTAATTATTTATTTATTAGTCCCTACATAATACACATGCTTCTCACATAAGACATTAATTCTTACATAAAACTATGTGATTTTTTAACCAAAAAAATATGTCATTTTAAAACATGTAAAATAGTGTAACAATATATTATTTTAATTATTTATACATAAATAATTTTAAAATATGAATAAGACTCAATGTAACCCATGCGATCAATCACACTGATATTATACTAGTTATACATATACCGAAATGAATTCAACTCAAATTCTTCTAGAGGAACCCTTCTTGTTCATTGTCACACACACAATCCACGATTAACATTGATCAATTTAATTTAAATAACCTATAATCCCTATCCCCGCCAAAATGGAGTCACCTCTAATACATTCATTAAAAAAGCACAACTACAAATGAAGCTTTTAAAGACGGTGGAACAACGACGGTTGTACCAAAATCGTCTTCAAATCTTGGCCAGCGGCAATTTTGTAAATTATTGAATGTGCTAATGATGGTTTTACCTAAAAATACTCAATACGATGATGATTTTGGTGAAAATCATCATAGATAGGACAAGTTTAAAAACGATTTTGGAGAACCGTCATCGTATTGAATCTAAAAATTAAAAGCTAAGTGTTGAGTCCACTCCAGATATTGTGTGCCTTGCCCTTACCCTTAGAACCCCCATGTGCCTTGCCCATACTTCTCTTGCTCTCGTCATCCCTTTACCTCTCTTGTGGACATCGTCGTGGTGCTTTCATCGCCACCATGTTCTTATCACAATTATGCTGCTATCGACATTAGGGCTTTTTAGACTTTTAACCAATTCTTTCACCCATTTTGTTCCCAAATTCTTCAATAGCCTGGTAGTTATATTTGTTCATCACCATATTCATTTTATCTCTATTCTTCTTCTACACATTCTATTACGGTATCTTTTGAATTTTTCACATTTTCCTTTTTCAGTTTTTTAGAATATTTGGACCATTATTTGACCTATTCCATACAAATTTCATTCTTTGTTTGGTATTTAAATATTAGGGAAAAAGGTTGTTATCTCTGTTAAGTTTCAACGTGTGAGATTTTGAGAATTTGAATATGGCATTAGGGTTTGAGGGTTATAGTTATACAACAACACTTGGAAGGAAAAGGGTTGTGTTATTACACAATGAAGCTTCTAATCTCAACTACAATACATTGGTGAATCCATTGAAGAGAAGAATGAGTAGTGAGAAATTCACTTTTGACTCTAAAAGGTCTCGCCTTGAGGCTTTTCCTGTTGATGTTCTGGTGAGTATGTCCATTTCATGTTTAATTTCTATCTACTAATCCTGAATTTTTATTCCTTATTTTGTAATGCGTATTCTCAAATTCATCTATTTTTTTTTATTTCTTTTTTGGATTAATTTTAGATAAGGGTGTTGTATGGTGTCGGTCATGAAGATTTAGAGCAACTTGTTTGAGTTTCAAAAACTATTAGAGAAGCGATAATTTTTGGAGTAATATTGTTCAGTGTGGTTCATTTTTGCTTCAAATTCTATTGGTTGTTCTAATTTTTGAAGTGTTGGGGTTTGCTATTGCTGGCTGAGGTCGCTAGGAGGATGCATTTTGAGTATAGCACTCCAAAGAACATAACCTTAGCTATTCCTAAATCGTTTGATATAGAGGGTGCTACTAGGCTTGAGGAAATTAACACTCCAAAAGCCCCATTTAGGAAACCTAAGTTAAAGCCGATTGGTAAAAATTTGGCAAGCATCCCAGTGGCATTGTTTGCTTCCACTAATTAAGAACAACAGTGACGGGCCAAGGAAAAAGAAGAACCTTGTGATGGCACCAAACAATTTCTCTTGCTTTGAATAATTTTGTCAATAGATAGTATTTATTTTTGTTATGTGTATATTAGTTGTTGGTAGATTAGAAAGGGACTTGATACATACTTAGAATATCTCACTAGCTGATTTCACACGTTTTGGAATAGTCTTTACAAGCCAAATCTTCTTCAATTCCTTCATTGAATATTGCTTTTACTTGTTTGCAATCATGTTGTATATCTATAGACAAGTAGAAAGTAGGATAGATTTATAGTGATTATTATTTGGAGGGAAATCCTTGGCCCTTCTAGTATCATAAATTTAACTGTGCACTGTCCATTAAGCATAGTCTTTGTGCTTCTCTAGTATGATAAATTTATACTGATAAACATCTTTCTCTTTTTGCTGAAAAAACACTATGACATTGCCCTTGTGAGTGCCTTTAAAAGGGAAAAGGACAAAGAGATGGAATTACAAGCACTAAGAGATTAAATTCAAGCATCCATGAAGTTGGTATCTTTGAAAAGTCATACTGTCATACCCTAATTTCGTCCGGGGACCTTGGCTTGATGACATGCGACTTTTGTTTGGTCCTTGTAAGGTGCTTGGCACCCATCATTAGGAAATTTGTGAAATTCCGGGACGTGCCGAAAAACAAAAGAAAATATTGATGCACAATCCGTAAAGGTTCCGTGACACCCCGGAAATCAAATGGAAGCATCGTTGCATAATTAGTGAGGTTCCGTAACATTTCGTAAGTCAAAAAGGGGATGATTATGTAATCCGCAAGGTTCCGTAACATTACGGAAAGAAAACAAGTATCGTTATGAAATTCGTAAGTTTCCGTAACTTTACGAAAAAAGAATCACCAAAAAAAAGGCAGGGGGTGTACTTAGTAAAAATGGGGGTGCAAATAGCAACCAGGCCCACTTGGGCCCTCCAGAAGATTCCTCCAGAAGGCTGTTGCTTCTGGAGGAAGCAACCCTGCTCGCCTGGGCGAGCTGGGCGGCAAGCATCTCCCCTATTTTGCTATTAATAGGGGAGGAAGTGAGAAGGAAAAGGGTTCAGCTCCTTAGGCACTTCTCTCTCTTTCGAATTTGCTTGGAAAAATTTTTTCCGTGAAGAAAATCTAAGCCGAGGCGCTTCCGAAACGTTTCCGTAACGTTTTCCGTAAAGAATTTCGCAAAGGTTTCGACCGTTCTTCGACGTTCTTCATTCGTTCTTCATCGTTCTTCGATCTTCAACGGGTAAGTACCTCGAACCAAGCTTTTCGATTCATTCTATGTACCCATGGTGGTCCACATTGTGTTTTGTGTATTTCTATTCTCGTTTCATTTACTTTTTATACCCCCTTTTGACGTGCTTAAGCCATTTTATTTAAGTCATTTCTCGCTTAAACTAAAAATAAAATAAATTTCCACCGATCGTTTGAATTGTATTATCCGTTAACTTCGGTTAAAATGAATTCCGACCGTTCGGTCGTGCCGTAACTACGTTGGAAATCAAAAAAGAGGTAAAATAATAATATAAATCAAAAAAAATATCTTTTAGTAAAATAAAGCGGAAAATCAATCGGATGTTTTTCTCTTCGGGATTTCTCATTCTTAATCGAATTGACTAATAACTAATGTGAAACTAAGGCTAAAATCAACTCGCCTAGTCAAGCTCATCCACAAAAATAGGTTTTTAATTTTATCATTTAAATTTCTTACTAAGTAAAATGGATCATTTTCAAGGTCCAACGCCTTAAAATGATCACCTTTTAAGTAAAAAAGAATCACTTGATAAGAAAGAACTACGTAGGTCTGATTTCCTCATCGCAAATTGAGGAATACGTAGGAGCAAAGGGAAACACCCTTGTCGACCACAAAAAGAGAAAAATATAAAAAGGGTATAAAGGATATAGAGACATAAAAAGGGAACATAAAAAATCAAAGTCATGTTTGCACATTCGATTAAAGGCTGTCGTCCCTTGGGACGGACGTGTGGGGTGCTAATACCTTCCCCGTGCGTAAATACAACTCCCGAACCTTTCACTTAAAAGTTCGTAGATCGCGTCTTTTCCGGTTTTTCCGACGTTTTCCTCAAATAAACGTTGGTGGCGACTCCACGCGTATTCCTTTCGTGGAACACGCATCCCGCGAGTCACGCGTCGCCCTCCCGCCGAAGGGTAGGTTGCGACAGTTGGCGACTCCACTGGGGACAGTTTTTAGAGAGTTAGGCCATTTAATCTTGTGCAATGTTTTACCGTGACTTATCCCTTTGTTGGTTTCCCTTCATTATGTTCTTGTGTATATAAACTCTTTATTGCTTTTAGTGCATTTTTTGTATGCATGAGGTAAATATTTATTCATTTGATGCACACAAACACTAACACTATTTGCACACACGGTGAGTTGAGAAAGGGGCCCTATACCCGGGTTCGTGGGAACATAAGGAGTGGAGGTGAATCCGTGATCATGCTAGGTCTCCGACTTGCTTGATTACATTGAACCCTCATCTAGAGTTTTTCTCTTTGAAAACATATTGTTGCTAGTAGTCCCTACTGCTGCAGTATGTTCTTCGAAGGGGATGATACCTCTAGAAACCATCAAGAGAGATATGACTACCTTGGGGGTTATCACTAAAAGCCTAGTTAGCTCTTTCCCTTATAGGTCCCTTAAATAGGGGCACGGAGCAAACACGCTGCGTGCCATTTTTCACACTGCCATGCATAAGTATCATATACCCTCTTGCTTATATTTGTTTGTGAATATTGTCGTACTATGTACATCCCCGTGTTGTGCCTTTCGCATATGCATCATGCGTGGGTTTCGTCTTTGATCCCCTCACTTTAGCAAACCGACGGAGGGTCCGTGTCGCCTTCTTAAAAACATACGTTGGGTGCCACGCTGCCCAAACGTTGTATCCAACAAGGAAACAATTTCTCGGGCTCCGGTATTCGTAAATTGCATCTATGTCATATGCATTTCTTCATGCATTCATCCATTCCACCCATGATAGATGTCGGAGTTTTGATTCGGACTAGATTTTATTTCACTTTAGTAAAACATGGGATCAAGTCAAAAGCCTTCGCTTAAAAAGAGGTTCTATCAAGTCAAAATCAAGAGCTTAGAGGTCACTAGTTTACGAGAGTTGGGGCAATTAATGGGTCAACTTCAACAGCAAGCCTTCCACAAAGCCTATGGTAAGATTTGGGACCTAGCTAGGGTAGAAGTCTCCATGGAACCGATTGCATCCCTTTCCCAGTATTATGACCAGCCCCTAAGGTGCTTCACATTCGAGGACTTCCAGCTAGTGCCGACTGTGAAAGAGTTTGAAGAGATCCTGGGATGCCCACTGGGAGGAAGGAAGCCATATCTTTTCTCTGGTTCTATCCCTCCACGACAAGAGTTGCCAAGGTAGTGAAAATCTCAGCACAAGAGTTGAACCAGGTAAAGCAAAATAGGAATGGGGTAGTTGGAGTATCAAGGAAGTGTTTGGAGGAAAGGGCAAAGGCCTTGGAAAATCAAGGCGAATGGGCTTTCTTTTATTGACATCTTGGCGCTTTTGATCTTTGGAGTTGTCCTCTTTTCGAATATGGAAGGGTTAGTGGACCTAGCAGTGATTGACGCTTTCCTCGCCTTTCATCATGGCAAGGAAAGCCCGGTCGTCGCCATTTTGGCCATGTATGACACGTTCGACCGGGGATGTGAAAAGAGCGACGCAAGAATTTTTTGTTGTGCACTGGCTCTCTATGTGTGGCTGGTTTCACACCCTTTTCTCCAAGAAGGTAGGCCCGTCTATCCGCTACAAGGTCACCGCTCGTGCGTCGAAAAAGGAAAGGCGAATTGGGACCAACTCTTGGCTAGCATGGAGGGGCGTCTGTTAATTTGTTCCCTCGCTAGAAGGAAGGAAGAATCAGGATTCTATCTTCATGCGAAGGATGTCCAAATGTTCCCTTGATGGAACAAGGGGTTGTATTAATTATAATCCCGTCCTCGCCATAAGACAGCTTGGCTACCCCATGAGAGGAGTGCCATCAGACGAAAGCATCACGCCTTTCATCGCACGGGGTTTTGGTGACCACAACGCGAGGGTACTCCAACGAGTTCGCAAGGCATGGGATGCGGCGTGAAGAAAGGACAGAGAGCTTAGGGGAAGCAGTAATGGGATCATCGGCGGCTATCATAAGTGGCTGAGAGTCCGAACACAAGGATTGGATTGGCTCCCAAATCTAAAGACTGTGAGAGACGATGAGGTTAAAGCTTCAGAAGAAAGTGATGAGGTACAAGCCCTAAAGGCAGAGCTTGAAAGAGCTCGGGTAGTCGAAGAGAAGTTCAAGTCCATAGCCATCAAAGTCTGAAAAGAGTATGATGAACTAAGGGACGTCAATATGGCCACAGCTGAAGCCTTGGAACGAAGAGGTGAAAGGAATCATCACGGGTCAAAGGCATGATCTTGAAGGACGAGCTAAAGGTTTGCCTTAGGTCGAAAAGAAATTTGTCCCAACAGTTAAGCGAGACTGAAGGGAATATGTGGGCCATCATCGATAAGTGCAAAGAGAAGCTAAATCTAGCGGCGACTCACGAGCAAAGGCTAGAGGATGAGTACGCCAAGATATGAGCAGAAAGGGAAGCAAGGGAAAGGGTAATTGATTCATTGCACCAAGAGGCAACAATGTGGATGGACCGATTTGCTCTTACTTTGAATAAGAGTCAAGAACTTCCCCGATTGCTAGCCAAGGCCAAAGCAATGGCGGACACCTACTCCGCCCCCAAGGAGATCCACGGACTTCTCAGCTATTGTCAGCATATGATAGACTTAATGGACCATATGATTAGAAACCGCTAGGAAGTTTGTATTGTCGCTCAGATCTTGACTAGTTATAACTTTTTGAAAAAAATGAGTTTATCCCACGTTTTTACTCTAAAAATTAGTGCGAATCAAGTCACTCCCACATTTTATCTCTTGCATGCATTGTATGTTGGTCTCGTCCTTTGTCACGGGAAGCCGGAAGGTCCATATCACCTTCTTAATTGTACACATGGGGCACTGCGCCCCCAAATGCGCAAGTAAGAAGAGATAATTTTCCGGGCTCTCGTGTCCGTAAAATGCATTCATATCATGCATCGCATAAGCATCTCTTCATAACATCATAATGAACATATCATTCCTGCATTTGTCCGTTATCATATTCCAGCCTCACATTTTGCATGAGTCATGGCATCATCATGCATATGCGTTCAACAAACTTTTTGATCTGCAAAATTGCATACCATTTGTTTTCATGTTTGCTCATCCTTGTGTTTTCCTCTACAAAAACAAAAAAGGGGAAGCGTGAAACTTCACACTACATTCTTAGTTGCATGTGTTAGGCACCATGAGCCAACCATGTTGGGATCATAAACCCATTTCTAAAAAAAAAAAAAAACACACAACAACAAAACAAAATAATTGAACATGGTACCTAATGCATGGTTAACTAGGAAATGGTGTTTCTTCGGGCATCTCAATTTCATAATTACATTTTCCATGCATAGCTTAAAGTATGCCCGAGTCATTCATCCCTATGAGATGTTGTTGAAGTATTGGCGATCAGAATTGCCATTCCTGTACGACCAAGTTTCCCACCAACCCAACAATGTCATTACTCAGCCAATAACAAACCTCCTCCTTACCCACCGCCCAGTTATCCACAAAGGCCAACCCTAAATCAACCACAAAGCCTGTCTACCGCACTTCCAATGACGAAGACCACCTTTAGCACAAACCAAAAAACACCAACAAAAAGGAATTTTGCAGCAAAAAGCCTGTAGGGTTCACCCCAAATTCCGTTGTCATATGCTAAACTTGATCCCATATCCACTCGATAATTCAATGGTAGCCATAACCCCAACCAAGGTTCCTCAACCTCCATTTTTCTAAGGATACGACTCGAACGCAATGTGTGCTTATCATGGAGGAGCCCCTGGGCATTCCATTGAGCATTGTATGACCCCGAAGCATAATGTGTGAAGTCTAATTGATACGGGCTGGCTGAAATTTGAGGAGAATCGCGTGTAAATCCTGACATTGACAAGAGATGCCACACATGGGGCAATTTTGAAAGCTGTTGTTAGATGTCTCTAATGACTCATCAGGATTTTCAAGTGCAAGCCATTGGTCAGTTTGCTCAAGCGACCTGTGCTCCTGAGTTTGGACTTCCAAGACCGTTCAATCAGAGATTACTCGTCTTGCACATTGGTGGGGTTGCCGTAAAACAACGAGTAAAGTTCAAAACAAATAAGTTCCAAAATAAAAAAAAAGGGGTTCAAAAAGAAAAAGGGCATTTGATTGACTGTGTTTTCAAGTAAAAATATAGACGTTCATGTGACTTCATTTTATCATTCCAGAAAGTTTGTCTTCTTAGAGAAGCGAGTTGTCAAGAATAGGATGTTGGACAAATGGCCTCAGTTATCTTAAGAAAGGGGGGGTTGAATTAAGATGCAAAGACTATTCCCCAATTGAACTATCACTCTTTCTTTTTGGATTAACAATGCACCCTTAACATGAATTACTCAAAAGACAAATCAAAATAAACTTCTTTAAAGCAAAAGATAAATAGCAATAAAAGAAGTTTAAAGGAAGAGAGGAATGCAAACTTGATTTATACTGGTTCGGCCACTTCCCGCGCCTACGTCCAGTCCTCAAGAAACCCACTTGAGATTTTACACTCTCTTTGTATAACTCATTTTACAAAGTCTGAACCACACAGGGACAACCCTTCCCTTGTGTTCAAGAATCCTCTACAACAAGAGACTCTCAGTCTCTTAATCCCTTTTCAGAAGTAAGAAGAAGAGAAGAAGAAATCTCTCTTAAAAGGGATAGATTGTAAAATGAAGACCAATCAAAATTCCTTATTAAATATGCAAGTGGTTGACCAAGGAATCTTTTTGAGAGGATAAGACAGTTCAGTTCAGAAAAACTCTTAATCTTTTGAGAGGATAAACTTTGTGGGCAATGAAAACTCTCTTTAAATTCATGCTTCCAAGCCACCTTTGATGCCCATTCATAAACCATTTGAATAGATGTGACTCTTGGAAATTATTTTTCGAAAATCCCCTCTGGTAATCGATTACAAGACTTGTGTAAACGATTACAGGTTTTAAAAATTTGAATAAAAACATTTTCAACTGCTGGTAATCGATTACCAGAGAGCAAATCTCAATTTGAAATGATAGAATTCTTTGGTCAAACCTTTTGTTTTTCAATTTGGAAACTTCTTCCTAAGATTCTAGAGATCAACTTGATCATATATCTTGATTTCTTGTCTCGAATAAAACTTAGAAGCACTTGATCCTTCGGCATCATCAAAACATCAAAATATCTTGCTTCTACATAGGAGTCATTTGACTTAATCCATCAACTGAAAAAAAATCCTTCAACTATTTCTCGTCCTTGGAAAATTCTTTTTGCAAAAATCAATTGCTTCTTTCATTCTCCCTTGCTACAAGGTTGTGAAAACAAAACAACGATGGATACCTTAGAGCCCTACACTGGGGCAATGAAAGGCACTATGCATAAACCTCAAACGAACCTAGGGGCAGATTAGAAGTTCTCACCCAATGGGTTCCTTGCTACAAGGTCATGACGAAAGATAACGATTGGTACCTCAAAGCCTTACACTGGGGCAATGAGGGGCATCGTGCATGAGCCTCAAGTGAACCTAGGGGCAGATTAGAAGTTCTCACCCAATAGGTTCCCTCCTACAAGGTCATGACAAAAGACAACGATTGGTACCTCAAAGCCTTACACTGGGGCAATGAGGGGCACCGTGCATGAGCCTCAAGTGAACATACGGGCCGATCAAAAGTTCTCACCCGTCGATGTTTTTAAACAAAAAAAAGGGGGGGACAAACCCTAGGATTTCAATGGATTGATTAAACATCAAATGGCTCCATTGCCGTCACTCCAAAATGGTCAAGTGACTAAATCAAAAAGAACATACACTCTGAGGGAATTCCTGGAGAGATTTGCAAAAAGATAGGATGAGGTTGCATGAATTATCACCTTTTTCAAAAGGACAGTCAATCTGTGTTTTCCAAAAAAAAAATCAAATCAAAATGAAAATCAAAATAGGGAAAGAATGTCATGAACATTGTACAACTTTCCATTACATTGCATTGTTTCATATGAAGTCCGCATTTACCAAATTTCACGACAAAGGTTGCATGCATCTGCATCCCTAAAAATCATGTTAACTGCATGGATTTCCTACATCTAATGTCCAAATCTTGTGGATTTGGGATGACCGGCCCTCTCGATGAGTCGATCTCTTGCTTTCTCATGAGGGTGGACCCTTGGGTACTAGTTACCCTCACCTTCAGAGGACTGCATGTCCTCACCTTCGTAGGGCTACACGCCCTCACCTTTAGAGGACTACACGTCCTCGCCAACAGAGGCCTGCACGCCCTCACCTTGAGAGGACTACACGTCCTCACCTTGAGAGGACTACACGTCCTCACCATCAGAGGGCTGCACGTCCTCACCTCCAGAGGACTACACGTCCTCGCCTTGGGTACTAGTTACCCTCACATTCAGAGGACTACACGTCCTCACCTTCAGAGGGCTACGCGCCCTCGCCATCAGAGGACTGCATGTCCTCACCTTCGTAGGGCTACACGCCCTCGCCTTGAGAGGACTACACGTCCTCACCATCAGAGGGCTGCACGCCCTCACCTTGAGAGGAGTACACGTCCTCGCCTTGAGAGGACTACACGTCCTCACCATCAGAGGGCTGCACGCCCTCACCTCCAGAGGACTACACGTCCTCGCCTTGGGTACTAGTTATCCTCACCTTCAGAGGACTACGCGTCCTCACCTTCAAAGGGCTACACGCCCTCGCCATCAGAGGACTTCATGTCCTCACCTTCGTAGGGCTACACGCCCTTACCTTTAGAGGACTACACGTCCTCGCCAACAGAGGGCTGCACGCCCTCACCTTGAGAGGACTACACGTCCTCGCCTTGAGAGGACTACACGTCCTCACCATCAGAGGGCTGCACGCCCTCACCTCCAGAGGACTACACATCCTCGCCTTGGGTACTAGTTACCCTCACCTTCAGAGGACTACACGTCCTCACCTTCAGAGTGCTACACGCCCTCGCCATCAGAGGACTGCATGTCCTCACCTTCGTAGGGCTACACGCCCTCACCTTTAGAGGACCACACGTCCTCACCTTCAGAGGGCTACATGCCCTCGCCATCAGAGGACTGCATGTCCTCACCTTTGTAGGGCTACACGCCCTCACCTTTAGAGGACTACACGTCCTCGCCTTCATAGGGCTACACGCCCTCACCTTTAGAGGACTACACGTCCTCGCCAACTGTGGGCTGCACGCCCTCACCTTGAGAGGACTACACGTCCTCGCCAACAGAGGGCTGCACGCCCTCACCCTGAAGAAGACTACACGTCCTCGCCAACAAAGGGCTGCACGCCCTCACCTCCAGAGGACTACACATCCTCGCCTTGAGAGGGCTCCATACCCTCACCTTTAGAGGGCTACGTGTCCTCATTTTCAGTGTGCTCCACATTCACACCTTAAGAGAGTTTAAGGTCCTCTGTCCTTAAATGCTTAATCGAGACTTGCACTCCCGGTTAAGGGACCAGTAGTTTCCTTTTAACGGTTCCTGGGCCACCCCCTGATATTGGAGGAGGGCCAACTGTGCAAGCACAACTAGAGAGGGAGGCTATCACATGCCTACTATGCATACCGGGGCAAGATTTCACCCGTGCCGCTGCAAAGAGACGAGTGCGGATCATGCGCACCAACATGACCACTCTTACACAGATATAGATGACATTGCTACTTAGCAACATTCTGCCCAGCGACCGCAATGCCAATCTCCCCCTGCAAAAGTATCAGTTGGTCTGTGTCGTCCCGACATGGGTAAGTATACATATGGTTCAACTGATTTCTGATACCATCTATTGCTTGCAGGGATCGCACCCACAAAGACACCCAGTGGACCTGAAGAAGTCCAACAGGGCCCTGGGGTTTCCAGCTCTGGTTACGGGCCTCTGTCGGCCCTACAGGGCGCCTGTTTCCCCCAGCAAGTTCATGTCGTCGTGGCATAGGTAAGTGTGCACCTCCCCCAACTGATTTCTGATGTCATCTATTGTGTGCAGGGATTGTGCCCGCAAGACACCTAGTGGACCCGAAGAAGGCCAACAGGGTCTTGGAGTTACCAGCTCTAAATACGGGTCTCTGTCAGTTCTAGGGAGTGCCTGTCGCCCCCAGCAAGGTCATCAGGCCCCCCCTACCAATCGAGCTTTCATCAAGAAGTACTGCGCCCCCAGGCAGGCGCAGGGCGAAACACCACATCAGCATTGGGATGGCCGGTAGTGGGCAACAGACGCACCGCCATCACCTCTAGAGTTCACCTCTGCTCATCCACAAAAAGGTTTGAGTATTGCCTACACCACATGGCCGACCAATAGGCGACCAAGTCCAAAGCCAAAGGTAAGCAAAGTACTAGGTCCATGACCGACGAATCATTAGGCGTCCAGCTCAAGACGTTAAAGAAGCGCTACTAGGAGGCAACCTAGTACCTTTTGAATCTATGCTTGTTATTTGATCACTTTTTATAGTAGGACGCACCTAGTTGCTCATGATCCTGGGAATTTAAATAAAACAAGCGCAAGCTCGGAAGGTAGTCATACCTCACAAAATATATATATGTATGTTTAGGTAGTGAAAATACCTTAGATATGCATGTATGTAAACAAAAAAACACTTCACAAAATATATATATGTATGTTTAGGTAGAAAGATACCTTAGATATGCATGTATGTAACAAAAAATACTTCACAAAATATATATATGTATGTTTAGGTAGAAAGTTACCTTAGATATGCATGTATGTAAACAAAAACACACTTCGCAAAATATATATATGTATGTTTAGGTAGCAAGATACCTTAGATATGCATGTATGTAGCAAAAAGATACCTCACAAAATATATATATGTACGTTTAGGTAGCAAGATACCTTGGATATGCATGTATATAGCAAAAATACCTCACAAAAATATACACATGTTTAGGTAGCAAAATACCTCATGAAAAAAAAAAGGAAAAAAAAAACAAAAACAAACAAGAAAAAGAAATAAACAAATAAAAAAAGGAAAAAGAGAGAAAAAAGAAAAATAAGTTGTCTAGCTGAAAAACCAACATGCTTTTGAAAAGAGATGACTTCCAACTTTTCTTTAAAGAAAAATTCACTGATCATAACTAGTTTTTGAAAAAATGTGTATACACCTGAAGGGTGAATGCTGTGAAAATTTTCCCGAACGCCCGAAATGGACTTCGATGAATGCACAAATGGATAAAAGAACATATTTTGGAAAAATTGGGTTGACTAAAATAGAGGAAATGAATCCTGAGCCCTAGCATCACATGACCATAAAAATTTGACACTTGAGTGTCCGCATAGGTGCATGCATGACCAGTTTTGCATAAAGTTTCCAAATCATCATTTTTGCATTTGTGTCATGGAAATAATGTGGGGCACCCTTTTTATCCTTGAGCCAAACCAAACCCCGACATGTATCATGTCTAGCCATTCTACAAACCTTGAGCCAAAATCCTGACTCAGCATAAACCTTGACCCAGGGTGAGAATGTCAATCCTTACCCTCGGAAGCAAAAAAGAAAAGAAGGAAAATTTCCAATCAAAGAGAAAGCAAAAAAAGAAAAGAAAGGAAATTCCCAATCAAAGAGTGGGAGAAAGCAAAAAGAAAAGAAAGAAAATTCCCAATCAAAGAATGGGAGAAAGTAAAAAAAAAAAAAAAAAGAAGAAGAAGAAGAAGAAGGAAAGAAAGCTCCTAATCAAGGATCGAAAGGAAAAAAGAAGAAATGTGCAGAAAGGTCTTTTGACCAGACAATATCTGAACAATACAGAATTGTCACCAAATGAACAAAAGGAAGGAAAGGAAACCATGACCTAAAAGTGGTCTTCTCCCTTTGATTACCAACCGAAATCCTGTGCGTCGGTGACTTGCTCGCCTCGCGCAAAACAAAAACAGAAAAGGAAAAGGCCAAAAACACGCAAAAGCCGAAAAAACCACCAAAAGAACCCATTCCCAAAGGAAGACCTATTGATCCATGATCACGCATGTAACTTTTGATTTGATAGGAAATAATTTGCAAAGTCAAGTCATGACATATCTATGGTTCGGAATTAGGATGAAACACTTACCTGTGCGAGATTGATACACTTTGAGTGATTTTCTTCTATTTTGTCGAACCCAGTGTTTCCTCTAAATGGTCATTTAGAAACGAAATGCTAACATCCAAAATCTCATTTATGGTTATGGGGGGGGGGGTTTCATCAGTAGACTCTCCTTCCCCGGTTGACGCATTGTTTTTCACTCAAAACGGCATATGCTGCTCTAATCAGTTGGAATATTTGTCTCTTTGCTAAAGCATGTTTGCATTTTAGTGGAGAAAACACCGAGACTTTTTAAGTCTCACAAGTTATCCAGAACTACGTAGGTCTGAGTTCCTCATTGGAGGATACGTAGGAGCAAGAACCTCGCTTTTGTCGACCGCCCCGCTTTTTGTTACCATGACTCAAGAGCTGGTAGCCCGCGGAGACACCTTACGGTTATCCGCACCTCGTCATTCAGTGACCCCAAGTGTGATTGATGAGCAAAGGCCAGTGTGGTCATTTGCACCCTTTCCGGAGATGTCAGCATCTTCCGGTGGAGACTTTTTCAAGTCTCACAAGTTATCTAGAACTACGTAGGTCTGAGTTCCTCATTGGAGGATACGTAGGAGCAAGAGCCTTGCTTTTGTCGGCCGCCCCACAAGATCTGTCATACTGACCCTGAGGTCATATGACATACGGAGACAAAATTTGGTCATTCCGCACCCCTTTGCCATTCAGACACAGTCGTGTCCGATGGCACACAGAGACAAAATTTGGTCATTCTGCACCCTTTTGTCATCCAGAGGCGGCGGGCCCGATGACATGCGGAGACAAAATTTGGTCATTCCGCACCCCTTTGCCATTCAGACACAGTCGTGTCCGATGGCGCGCAGAGACAAAATTTGGTCATTCTGCACCCTTTTGTCATCCAGAGGCGGCAGGCCCGATGACATGCGGAGACAAAATTTGGTCATTCCGCACCCCTTTGCCATTCAGACACTGTCGTGTCCGATGGCGCGCAGAGACAAAATTTGGTCATTCTGCACCCTTTTGTCATCCAGAGGCGGCGGGCCCGATGACATGCGGAGACAAAATTTGGTCATTCCGCACCCCTTTGCCATTCAGAGTCGGCGAGCCCGATGACATGCGGAGACAAAATTTGGTCATTCTGCACCCTTTTGTCATCCAGAGGCGGCAAGCCCGATGACATGCGGAGACAAAATTTGGTCATTCCGCACCCCTTTGCCATTCAGACACAGTCGTGTCCGATGGTGCGCAGAGACAAAATTTGGTCATTCTGCACTCTTTTGTCATCCAGAGGCGGCGGGCCCGATGACATGCGGAGACAAAATTTGGTCATTCCGCACCCCTTTGCCATTCAGACACAGTCGTGTCCGATGGCGCGCAGAGACAAAATTTGGTCATTCCGCACCCCTTTGCCATTCAGACACAGTCGTGTCCGATGGCGCGCAGAGACAAAATTTGGTCATTCTGCACCCTTTTGTCATCCAGAGGCGGCAGGCCCGATGACATGCGGAGACAAAATTTGGTCATTCCGCACCCCTTTGCCATTCAGACACAGTCGTGTCCGATGACACGCAGAGACAAAATTTGGTCATTCTGCACCCTTTTGTCATCCAGAGGCGGCGGGCCCGATGACATGCGGAGACAAAATTTGGTCATTCCGCACCCCTTTGCCATTCAGACACTGTCGTGTCCGATGGCACGCAGAGACAAAATTTGGTCATTCTGCACCCTTTTGTCATCCAGAGTCGGCGGGCCCGATGACATGCGGAGACAAAATTTGGTCATTCCGCACCCCTTTGCCATTCAGACACAGTCGTGTCCGATGGCACGCAGAGACAAAATTTGGTCATTCTGCACCCTTTTGTCATCCAGAGGCGGCGGGCCCGATGACATGCAGAGACAAAATTTGGTCATTCCGCACCCCTTTGCCATTCAGACACTGTCGTGTCCGATGGCACGCAGAGACAACATTTGGTCATTCTACACCCTTTTGTCATCCAGAGGCGGCGGGCCCGATGACATGCGGAGACAAAATTTGGTCATTCCGCACCCCTTTGCCATTCAGACACTGTCGTGTCCGATGGCACGCAGAGACAACATTTGGTCATTCTACACCCTTTTGTCATCCAGAGGCGGCGGGCCCGATGACATGCGGAGACAAAATTTGGTCATTCCGCACCCCTTTGCCATTCAGACACAGTCGTGTCCGATGACACGCAGAGACAAAATTTGGTCATTCTGCACCCTTTTGTCATCCAGAGGCGGCGGGCCCGATGACATGCGAAGACAAAATTTGGTCATTCCGCACCCCTTTGCCATTCAGACACTGTCGTGTCCGATGGCACGCAGAGACAAAATTTGGTCATTCTGCACCCTTTTGTCATCCAGAGGCGGCGGGCCCGATGACATGCGGAGACAAAATTTGGTCATTCCGCACCCCTTTGCCATTCAGACACAGTCGTGTCCGATGGCACGCAGAGACAAAATTTGGTCATTCTGCACCCTTTTGTCATCCAGAGGCGGCGGGCCCGATGACATGCAGAGACAAAATTTGGTCATTCCGCACCCCTTTGCCATTCAGACACTGTCGTGTCCGATGGCACGCAGAGACAACATTTGGTCATTCTACACCCTTTTGTCATCCAGAGGCGGCGGGCCCGATGACATGCGGAGACAAAATTTGGTCATTCCGCACCCCTTTGCCATTCAGACACTGTCGTGTCCGATGGCACGCAGAGACAAAATTTGGTCATTCTGCACCCTTTTGTCATCCAGAGGCGGCGGGCCCGATGACATGCGGAGACAAAATTTGGTCATTCCGCACCCCTTTGCCATTCAGACACAGTCGTGTCTGATGGCACGCAGAGACAAGTTATGGTCATTCTGCACCCTTCGTCAATCGCGGCCGACAAGCCCGTTGACACGCAAAGATTTACATCATCTTCCGCACTCACAAGATCTGTCATACTGACTTTTGAGTCACGCTGACGGGCGGAAATACCCGAGTGGTTATCCGTATAAACATTCTTTTGTTATCTGTAAGACAGAACGCTTGATAGCATGCAGAGACTGACATCGTCCTCTGCACCTTTTGTTCCCTCGGGAACGACAAGTCATTTGCATGCAGAAATTTCATGGTCTCCCGCGACTCTCGTCAACCGAGAGGAACGAAATTAGTGTCTTATCTTTACTTTCCTTTTATCTCCAATAAAAGACAAGTAAAGAGGGGCAACTGTCATACCCTAATTTCGTCTGGGGACCTTTGCTTGATGACATGCGACTTTTGTTTGGTCCTTGTAAGGTGCTTGGCACCCATCATTAGGCAATTTGTGAAATTCCGGGACGTGGCGAAAAACAAAAGAAAATATTGATGCACAATCCGTAAAGGTTCCGTGACACCCCGGAAATCAAATGGAAGCATCGTTGCATAATTAGTGAGGTTCCGTAACATTCCTTAAGTCAAAAAGGGGATGATTATGTAATCCGCAAGGTTCCATAACATTACAGAAAGAAAACAAGTATCGTTACGAAATTCGTAAGTTTCCGTAAATTTACAAAAAAAGAATCACCAAAAAAAAAAGGAAGGGGGTGTACTTAGTAAAAATGGGGGTGCAAATAGCAACCAGGCCCACTTGGGCCCTCCAGAAGATTCCTCCAGAAGGCTGTTGCTTCTGGAGGAAGCAACCCTGCTCGCCTGGGCGAGCTGGGCGGCAAGCATCTCCCCTATTTTGCTATAAATAGGGGAGGAAGTGAGAAGGAAAAGGGTTCAGCCCCTTAGGCACTTCTCTCTCTTTCGAATTTGCTTGGAAAAATTGTTTCCGTGAAGAAAATCTAAGCCGAGGCGCTTCCGAAACGTTTCCGTAACGTTTTCCGTGAAGAATTTCGCAAAGGTTTCGACCGTTCTTCCATGTTCTTCATTCATTCTTCATCGTTCTTCGATCTTCAACGGGTAAGTACCTCGAACCAAGCTTTTCGATTCATTCTATGTACCCATGGTGGTCCACATTGTGTTTTGTGTATTTCTATTCTCATTTCATTTACATTTTATACCCCCTTTTGACGTGCTTAAGCCATTTTATTTAAGTCATTTCTCGCTTAAACTAAAAATAAAATAAATTTCCATCGATCGTTTGAATTGTATTATCCGTTAACTTCGGTTAAAATGAATTCCGACCGTTCGGTCGTGCCGTAACCACGTTGGAAATCAAAAAAGAGGTAAAATAATAATATAAATAAAAAAAATATCTTTTAGTAAAATAAAGCGGAAAATCAATCGGAAAATATCTTCTAGTCAAGCTCGTCCACAAAAATAGGTTTTTAATTTTATCATTTAAATTTCTTACTAAGTAAAATGGATCATTTTCAAGGTCAAACGCCTTAAAATGATCACCTTTTAAGTAAAAAAGAATCACTTGATAAGAAAGAACTACGTAGGTCTGATTTCCTCATCGCAAATTGAGGAATACGGAGGAGCAAAGGGAAACACCCTTGTCGACCACAAAAAGAGAAAATATATAAAGGGTATAAAGGATATAGAGACATAAAAAGGGAACATAAAAAATCAAAGTCATGTTTGCACATTCGATTAAAGGCTGCCGTCCCTTAGGACGGACGTGTGGGGTGCTAATACCTTCCCCGTGCGTAAATACAACTCCCGAACCTTTCACTTAAAAGTTCGTAGATCGCGTCTTTTCCGGTTTTTCCGACGTTTTCCTCAAATAAATGTTGGTGGCGACTCCGCGCGTATTCCTTTCGTGGAACACGCATCCCGCGAGTCACGCGTCGCCCTCCCGCCGAAGGGTAGGTTGCGACACATATATTTCTCATTGGTTTGTTAACTTTTTTGAATGATTAATGAAGGAGAGAATAAATTAGTTTTTGACCTATAAGTAGCAATTTATATGAGAAACACCAATCTTAGTCAGGTTTTCATAGAGCTCCATTCTAGTATTTCCGTATAGTTCTTCAGCATTTTTAACGTTTTAATTTATAGTCACTCTCATTTGTTGATTTATCAATAATGATAGTTCCTACTTTTTCTGAGATGAATTAAATGTTCCATGAGGTCTGTCATGGCCAAAGCTAGCAAATAAGGCAAGGTGGAAACAAGGTCAGTTTTAGGCTGATGAATCGTTGGATCAAAACCCATACGAATTAGTTTTTTCTTTAAGTGAGTGTTCCAGATATTCTTGATCTCATTGTCTATCCTTCCTGGAAGATGGGTTGCTATTGTTGACCATTTATTAAACAAGTTATGTTCATATAAAAGTAATTGGTGATGATTATTAAAAAAAATATACATGCATCTATCCATTGTCTAATCAATGATAATGTATGCCTAACTTATTATGGAGTGCGTTTTACGGAATATAGAGTTATAGATGGTGTGATACATGCAGGTTTATGCTTTGTTCTTGTTGGTTTGGAACTAGTAAATCATGTATGCATCTCAATTAAATTAAGGTTCAACCATGTGTTGGTATTTGGAGTGATAAATGTACTTCAAGGTGGCAGAAGACACTGTTCATTATGGCGGATCTCTTATGATATGTCTAGCTGTAAGCATTTGTGACATTAATTGCTTACTTTGATTTTGTTTTTTTATACTACATTACATATGTGCTATGTCAAGTCTTATAATTTAGGTGATATTAATTGGATTTTCTACAGACACTGGATATGTATTAGGTGATACACATGAGCATTGCAGGTTTCTGTTCTCATCCTCTAGTTCTTTTCTTACTCATTTTATTTCTTTGACTTTTAAATTTCACAGATATGATGACCTTAGTCATACATTAATGAAATTCATATGTCTAAAATTGTAGAGCATTTAAAGGGACATGAACAAGGGTTGTTCTTGTATTTACTATTGGGTTCTGGATGCTGGACCTTGCTAACAACACAATGCAGGCAAGCTTGTTAAAGTAATTGACATGTGATTTTGTTATATATTGATTCAGTTGTGCAACAGAAAACTAAATTTCCCTTTAATTCTTCAATTTAATTTGTAGGGGCCAACTCGAGCACTTTTGGCTGCAACAATTGGGAACATCCTAGGATATTCTTCAAGTGCTAGTGGAAAGTGGAACAAGTGAGACTTTGCTTATATCTTGTGCTTATTTCATATTTTTGTACATAGCTATATATGTAAAGTCCATTCTGCATATGTTTTTTCCTTTAATTCTGTTGATTTGGCACATCAACAAAGACACACGAGGAGCTATGAGCTATCTCTATTTCCCATAGACATGTGCTTCTAAGGTCTATAAATTACAATTTCCATGAAGAACGTTTCAATTTTGATCTAGTTAAACTTTTCTATACAACAAAATCATCTCTTTGCTATGGAAGGTGGACTAAAGGGAAGCTCATTACAAAATATGAAGCTTTTGTTTGTTGACATGGGTGTTCTCTATGACCTTCATAGGTATTCTATTTTATTATTTTTAGTCTTCTAAAGCATAAAGTTTAGTAAGTAAAGTAAAGACCGAAAGCTATGATTTTCAATGAAATAAAAATATGAGAATTCAATTCCTAATTCTTTTATAAAAAAATTTCCGCTCTACAGTAAAACTCAATTTTAGTCTCATCTATTTTGCCTACTTACATTTGATAGTTTATAACATTCTTTTTTTGTCTCTTCAAATTTTTTATATATTCAAATGATATTATTCTTCAAATATATAACAGCCAAGACATAACTGTTGCTGCAATGAGAGCATGCAAAGATGCAATTGCTATCAATTCAATTTCAGCTTTTTGTAAAGGTATTTCTGAATTGGGTTTTAATTATTTATCTATTTAGCCATTCTATACATTAAATTATTTTTTTGAGGATTTTACGTGAAATCCATATTCTTCTTTTTCCATTAACTTGGTGCAGACATGTCAAATTGGGGGTACCTCATCCCCTTAACAAAACTCGGACAAGGATAAAATTAAGTATGTGTTTCCATAGTAAGTAAAAACACCTCTAATAAATAATTTCTTTTTCTTCTCAAATTCCTATTCCATATTTTATACTTAGATACAACATGTTACTGAAGAGTTCTATTTAACTGAAAACTTTCAATGGATTAATTATGAACTTTGAAGTAGTGGATGGTGGACTCACTACTATAAAATCACAAGAGGTATATATTATATATTCATAGAACCTTGATATTTAAATTTTCAAAGATTTGAAATGTTAGCTCTCATTTGTGTTATGCTATGGAATAATATTGTCCAAGATGCCATTTTCATTTATTCTGGTTATGAAGATTTGAATTCTTTTATCTCTCATTTGCATTATGTTGTTAAGGGCCTTGTACAACTCTCTAGGTAGTATGTGTATTTTGCACAAAATAATGTGTGTAATCTTAAAAATTTAAATTTAACAATTATAATTAAAATAAATTTGTGAGTTTTGATAGATTTTATTTATATTAATGTTTATTTATTTTGGTTCATGAAGTTATTTTTTTATTGTTATGATCTTGATACTGTTATTTTTATGCATGTATATTTTTTGTAAATTCGAAAAGGAAATAATACTTAGATAAACTTTCTAAGACGGTTTTCAAAAAGCCATCTTTAAACCTGTCCGTTTGTAACATATTTAAAAGAAATACATTCAAAGATAATTTTCTTAAAAACTGATATGAAAACCTATATTCTAAGCCGGTTTAAGGATCGTTGTGAAAACTGTTCACTTTCCACGTCGGTAATTCAAAGACAGTTCAAAACCGTCGTGAAAAGATGATTTTGTAGCAGTAATGATTTCCTTTAGTTAATTATCTAAATTATTTATAAAAATAACAAAAAATGTTTAATTTTTCCCTTTTATTGTTAGGATAATTATGGAAACAATTTTTTAATCTTCTTTACATATTAAGCATGTATTTATCAAAATTTTATTATCTATTTTATTTAACAAGAAAATGTTTTAAATTATACTTTTAAGAAAATATATATATATTAAGAGTATTTTAAAATATAAATTATCATTGATAAATTTTATTATGATATAAAATATTATTTTATACTATATTTATTGGTAAAACAATAAAGTCTTAGAGTGTATTGTTTGGCCTGACTTATTTTTATAAATGTTAATGGTTAATAAAGAGAGATAATTTATTCCTCAATTTAATTTTTAAAATAATTAATTTTGGTTAAATAAATATTTAATTTCATTAGTAAGGTGAAATAAAATAAAATAAAAAAATTAACTCGAACGAATTATTTCTTTTATGTGAGCTCAAAGAATTATTTTGATTTTATTAAGTCATAAGTTATTCATAGCCTTAATTATTTTGTAGGAAACATACATTTTTATATATACTAAATAATAAATTGTTGATAAAAGTAATGAGTTTTACCAAACTGAAACACAAAAAAACTTGTGGTATTTGCTTAATACTCTATTTAGGTAGATAGAATAGATGCTTGTATAATTCGATCACCCAACATTTTGTCAGGCATTTATGCATAGAAGGACTATATTTGTATAATTTGAGGATTGACTCGAATGAGGTATTGACCAGAGAATGGATGAAGCTTGGTTTCATTAAATGAAAATTATTGTCTTACACTCTTACGTCCTGATATTCCTTGTCATGAGTTTCGTTCACCAAAACTTAATTGAATTACTTGTCTCACGCACTTCAAAGCTTGCATTTGTAGATACATTAACGGTGTTATATCTAGACATTATCATTTGTAACTCCAACACTAGTCGTTCAGGTAGTAAAGATCGTGCATATAACCTTGTTACAAACAAGGGTGAAATAGACAAAACCATGGTCATGGTATGTTTTGGAATTCTTAGTAATAAGATAAGAGAGAATTATATCAATACCAACTAAAGAATTGAATGATATTGTACTATCTCTTCTCACCTTGCCTATAAATAGAGAATATTCAGTCACTTATTTTTCATCAACAAACATAAGAACTAGTTTGCACTTGTTTCATAGAGTTAGGAAAAATGGATTCCAAGGCTTTGCTCGTTTTGTTATGCTCTTGGCTTTTGTCCTCCTTCTTTAAGCAGAAGTTGCATCCAAAGATGTAGATAAGAAACTTGATAAAAATGATGGTAATTCTTTTCATGAATTTTTCACCATTATTAGCTTTATTTGGTACATTTGGAGTGAATAGGCATTTTGGTCCCTGTCTTTGTACCCACTTTGCAAATTAGTCCCTTTCCTTTTGAAATGTAAAAAATAGTCCCTATCTTTACATAAATTTTGCAAAATAGTCCTTACCGTTAAATTGGAAAGTAATGTCATTAGTGAGGTGCTGGCAATTTTAACTTGCTTCTTCTTCCTCAAATTAGGGTCTCTAAAAAAATAGAACCCAAATGGAGCCAACAGTGCTGCAAAATAGATTGTGGCTATATTTAAATAATGGTCCACGAATTTTAACTTGCTACAGAATAGATTGTGGCTGCATTGTGTGCTCCAAAACAAATTGTGGCTGCAAAACAATTGGCAATTTTAACTTGCTTCTTCTTCCTCAAATTAGAGTTCCAAAACCACAATCAAGGTTTTAAATAACAGTCCACGACCATGATTTTGTCCACAATGTCAAGGGTTTTTGGGGTGTTTGCAACCGTAACATGACCTCAATTGTGATTGTATTTGATGTGGCGAAACTGCAACCCTGAATGCAATTTAAAACCTTGACCGCAATGTTGCAGCTACAATTGTGGTTTTGAAACTCTGGTACTATTGAGGTTTAAATTACAATAGTGGTTTTGTGTTACAATTACTGTCATTGGCTACTATGGCCAATGCAGTCCTCATCTGCAGCAATTTAAAACCTTGGATGCATAATTGAATGAGTGTTTTATTTTGATTCATTGAAATTTTTTTTTTCATGTGAGGAGGAGACTTGCTTTCTCCTAAGCTAATTAAAGGAGTCAAAAACTTGGCACATAGACATATGACTAACAGTGAAATTGGATTTTAATGGTAGGGACTTATTTGCATAATGGATGTAAAGATAAGGACTATTTTTTACATTTCAAAAGGATAAGGACTAATTTGCAAAATGGGTACAAAGACAGGGACCAAAATGCCTATTCACTTGGTACATTTGGTATTTTGTAGATTTGATATTTTTTCTCTCAAATTATTAAGGTGATCTTATATTGTTTAATGAAGCTAGAAAGTTATTCTTTTTTCTCTGGAAAACAGAATTTATACGTTGGATAATATTCAGCTACCTAGCATAGGGTCATGGAAAATTGTATGTGCATTAGGACAATTAAACTGAGGGCTAGCTTTCTAAAAGTTTCAATTTTTTTAGTGATATATACATAAAAAAAATATGATAATAAATATCATTGCAAGAGAAAATAGACTACGTATTGGTAATTAATGTAAAAAAATGACACTACTATCTAATTATAAATGATTATATATAGTAACTTTATTGATTTTACACTAATTGTTTTAAAAATCATACAAGTTGTAATTTTTTTATTGTTTGACAGAGTAAAAACTCTTATACTGTTTATCCATTGTCAATAAACTCTTATTGTAATTTATAACTAATTGATTAATTATATTCCTTCGTTTTGATCGAAGGTAACCCTGATACAAAAGGGACAGATGAAATGAAATATTATGGTGGTTGGGGTGGAGGGCGTGATGGTTGGTATTGTCCCAATGGTTGTTGTAAATGGAGCTACTACTATCAAACCTGTTGGAGGTGTTGCTATTATCTTGGTGAACATGTTGATGCTTGTACTGATGCTGAACCTCACAACTAAACATGAACTTTGTCTACATAAATAAAACTTCATGAGACTTGTACTTAGATATAAATAAAACACTACTAGAAAAAACACTTATAACATCGGTTATTTTGAACATTTTACATTGATTTTAAACCAATGTTGAAAGTACCGACGTTGAAAGTATCAACGTTAACATCGGTTATCAAAATTGATGTTAAAATACACTATACGACATCGGTTTTTCAAGAAAACTGATATTGTATTATAAGAAATAAACTCAAAAATGTAAATTATGCAAAAATCAACATCGGTTTTGCTAAAAACCGATGTTATCATGCAAAAAACAATATTAGTTTTTATAAAAATTGATGTTGTATTGCAGGAAACAACATTGACTTTTAGGAAAAACCGATGTTGAATTTTGTATTTTGAAACACTTTCTACATCGGTTTTGTAAAAATCGATGTTGAAAGTTATTTACAACATCGATTTTTGAAAAAACCAATGTTGAATGTGTTTACGACATCGGTTTTAGTCATAACCGATGTTGTAAATACACTTTCTACATCGGTTTTAGACTAACCAATGTCATTTTTATTGCAAATTTTTAAAATATTTTATTTATTTTTACAATGAACCAACGATAACTGACTTACAAAAAATATATTAGTGTTATTCTAATATAAAATGTTATACCCAACCAAATAAATGCAAACAGTGAATTTAAACTCAATCAACTTCTTATGAATAAAATTATCGACGAAATCAGATCATATACCCAACAATAAATTGATACAATTCAAAACTAACCTTATATGTTTTATTTTCCACCTCGAGCTTGCAAAACTAACCATTTGTTCTTGCCATACCTGCATGCAAGAAAATTTTCAACTTCGATGTTGCAACCCATATATAGAATATTCCAATTTCACAACCTTTGGTAATGAAAAGTTTCCTCGAATCCAACCAAAATTGAATAAGTGGCATTATATTTAAATCAATTATTTTACACAATTTAACATAAGCTTTTTATTTGATTTAATGTCTTCATAACTTTAAACCAATTATTTTAAATATGAGATTTGAATGAAGGTTTTAAAGATACATTTTTTTTAAACATTGAGTCTTCGGTTAGCTTTAAGCCTTTTTAAAACCATGAGACTATATATATAGAAATAGGAAGACAAAACAAAAACAAAAAATGAATGAAAACGTGATACTATTGATATCTGCTCCAACAATATACGTCAAAGACTAAAATGAAATAATGTAATCAATAATTATTATTTTAAACAATTTAAATACATTAATTAACTTCCTGATATTAATAAGAGTGTGTGTATATATATATATATATGTGTGTGTGTGTGTGTGTGTGTGTGTGTGTGTGTGTGTGTGTGTGTGTGTGTGTGTTGGTAATAAAAAAAACTATAAAGAAAATATTAATTTAGTTAGGTTTGTGATGGGACTAAAATGAGAAGCCATGGTGATGGCTGCTACTACAACGACTGCTCCTACATTTTCCCCAGGATCTCATTTGTCCCTGTGCTTAATTTATCAACTCCATTTTTTGCTTCAAATTTCTCGCCCAAATTTAATTTGTTGTCTTTATAAAATAGGATAATGCTACTTATTGAGGTTACCAAAGCTAATAAAAATGTTGCCTATGTATCCAACATATAAGTTATAACCTGTGAAATAGCAACATGTATAGTGAATTTAGCAATAATGTGTGCCATCAAAGATATTATAATCTTAATAACCTGTGAAATATAATTGAGTCAATTATTTTCCAAATTTAGGTAGATACCAACCTTTGTAGGACATGCAACACATTATCCAGATATGAGTAGGCTGATGCATGCACAGGTGCAACCTTGATTCTGGTTTCTCAAATAGTCAAGCCATAATACTCTCTTTTGCTCCAAGCGAACTCTTTAGGCAACTCTTTAACTATAGAAATATCATTCTTCAATATATCAATGAAATGATCCACATCAAATATATCCATGAAGGAGCTGTAGCCAAACATAAGCAACCTCAACATTTCATATAATCCATCGAACAAATAAATATAATAATGGTGTTGTCAATTACCTTGAATCTCGCCATATAGGATTTAGTCAAGGTATGGGATCACCAGAGTAGCATTCAGTATCTTTGCAACAACAACTGCATAGAGTAAACCAATGATAGTAATGTAACTCACTTGGCTTATTTGATTCAACATAAGGTTTCCATCCTTGGCTTTCCAAAGGTGACCATAGTTTAGATAGTTGAGATGTAGGCTAAACAAGGAGAAAATAATAATAGAATATAAAATCAACATCCACTGCTAAACACAAGCCAGTAAAAGTTACTTGAAATGTATTCACTGCTCAATTAATTCTTACAGTTTTGTGTTGCACCACTCCTAAAAAGACGTGAGTGCCTAGGTTTAATAGGATTTAATTCCTGCATAACAATAAGTTGCAAGGTATAAGGCACTAGAAACCAATAAACCAAAAAATGATGACAAGTGCAGGTACCAAATAAAACCTAGGTACTAGGCAGCATCAACATAAGCATGTTCGAGAGTATGGTTCATCTCTAATATAAGAATCATTCTAGTGACACAAGAAACCACATATCATAGACATTAAGGAACTCTTACAAGGCTAGTGAGCATCATGTCCATGAAAATAAAAACCAATAAATTCACCAAGCTAACAAATTCAGTGCGAAAGAAATCTTTAACAAATTCATTTGCTAAAAATTCTCACCCGTAACGACCAGAAATCCTCACCCATCGTTCCAAAATGAAAAATGCGGTCATGAAATCTTTAATCTATAATGGAAGAGTGATAAGTGTTGTTGTTCCCCTAGAAGGGTGACCCTGATTTAGGTACCCTAGCTCCATCATGATGGGTAGAAGAACTCGACCTTGGATATGAAAAATGACCCCTTTTGCCCCCAGGAGAAGCTATGTGAGTATGAAGAATAATGAATAACAAGAACTACTAATGTAGATGATGAAGATGAAGAAAGGTCAGAATGAGAAGGGAGTAAACCCCATTGTCTCAATCCTCCATCCCTGTCCAATACTGTTGTGTGAGAGCCTACTATTTTGTGCACGGGCCATCCTTTCAAGACGAGCGTTGTTTTTGCGCATGAAAGGGAACTTCGGTGCTCTTCAATGTGCTTTTCGCGTTCATGTTCCACAACATCAATCTAACGAAGATTGAGTGACGGCCACAATGGAACCATCCGATTAGGCTTGTGGATGACACGAACATGGGAACAACGAAGCACTTCTAGTACTTGTTCCATGGCTGAGGTTATGGTAGCGGAGAAGTGTGAGATGAAGAGATAGGGCAATGGGAAAGTAAAAGGAAAAAGGGCAGATGCTTGGAGGGGAGCTTGAGAGGCTTTAGGAGATAGGATTTCAAAAGAAGAATAAGGTAGCGCGTAAGCGAGTAAGAGAGTTTTTGGAAAAAGTGATAACATCGGTTATTGAAAAACTGATGTTGTGTATGTTTCTTAAACGTTTAACATCGGTTTTTTACAAAAATGATGTTAACTTTGTCACGATAACATCGGTTTTTTAAAACACCTATCTTAATAAAATAAATTTATTTACAAAAATAGCACCACCCTTTTGCTAGCATCGATTTTATTAAAAATCAATGTTAGAGTAGCAATGTTGAAAGTCTTTTTTTATTAGTGAAAGTGAAAATCTTTCATAGTGCTTTATTACTGAAGGAATGATGGATTTGGTATGACTCTCCTTTCAATTTCCTTTCCCTTTTCTGTGTCTATTGTTGTCTCCAATCGTTTGCTAAAATAAAATATGCAAAATAACAATGTATTTTTTTAAAGTTTATCCTCACGAGTAAACAATTAATTTTTCTGAAAACGGTTAAGCACCAGATTTGAAGATCATGAACTTACTAATAAGAATATTCATGGTTTATGAGGGGGCAATGGAGATAAAATAACAGTAATTTAGAGAGATTTCACGTGACAAGAAACTTTACCCAATAAGTTTTAGAGCAAAGAAAGTTGCAAGTCACTTTGAGGTTGGTCCGGTCTATTTATACTCTTTGGATAATGAATGTTTTTTCTCTCCTTCAAATAAAACAGATGTTGGGCCAAACACACTACCCTATCGTACATCTTGAATCAATTAACGTGGGACAAAAAAATAATTTTAAAGTATCTTTGAAACTAAAATTATCAACAACTGAACTACTTAATTTTTAATGTTTTAACTATAAACTAACTTTTAATTAAGCCATAGGATAAATTCAACCACCATGTACATAACAAAATAGGCCTAATAAATGGGTAAAACACATGGAAATCAAATGTCCTATTTTTTAAAATTAAAGAATTTTGAGATTAAAACAAATTGAGAAATAAGAGATAAATAAGATGAGAATGAAATTTTTTATTTGTTTTTTTAGAATCAACTTTTTAAGTTCAAAAATTATCTTTTAGAGAAGTTATATGGAAAAATTTATATAAATTAATACATAATCTAATTTTATCTTGTGAAGAAGTTCTTTTTATATTTTCTTAGTTATTTCTCATAGAGAAGGACTTCCAAAAAAGTTTACTCAAACAAAACAATTTTCTTTTTGTTTCTATCCTTAATAATGAAAAAATGCCAAGCAAATCGGTTCAAAAAGGAAAACATTAATTTTGAGTTTTCACCCTTTTCATTTATTTTTTATTGCCCTCATGTTTTTTTCTCTTATAACGATCATTCAGAAGAATTCAAGCAAACACAACCCAACCTGATTAAAAGCCTTTTCTATTACACTTAAATCATGCTTAAGCTTAAATGAGGTGTAAGAGTTTTTTTTTTCGTAATAAAATCCATAGTGTTGGATCAAGTGGCCTCAGAATAATTAAGAAGGGGGGGTTGAATTAATTATTCCTAAACCTTTACTAATTAAAAAATTACTCTTTAAGGCTTTTACTAAGGTTGTTAAGAGAATAAGGAGTAGAAGAGAAACTTAACCAAAAGTAAAAGCAGAAATTAAAATGCACAACGGAAAGTAAAAGAGTAGGGAAGAAAGAGACTAACACACAAGAGTTTTTATACTGGTTCGGCAACAACCCGTGCCTACATCCAGTCCCCAAGCGACCTGCGGTCCTTGAGATTTCTTTCAACCTTGTAAAAATCCTTTTACAAGCAAAGATCCACAAGGGATGTACCCTCCCTTGTTCTCTTTGAACCTAGTGGATGTACCCTCCACTAGAACTGATCCATAAGAGATGTACTCTTTCTTGTTCTCAGTCAAACCCAAGTAGATGTACCCTCTAATTGTACCACAAAGGATGTACCCTCCAATGTGTTAAGACAGAGATCTCAGGCGGTTAAACCTTAGATACTTTGTGAATGGGGATACAAAAGAATTCTCAGACAGTTAGTCCTTTGAACACTTTTGTATATGGGAAAGGGAAGAATCAAAAGAATTCTCAGACTGTGTCATTTTGAATTCTTTGACAAGGGAGAAGGGAGACACAAAAGAATTCAGGCGGTTAGTCCTTTGTTCTTTTGGAAAAGGGAGAAGAGAGAAACAAAAAGAATTCAGGTGGTTAGTCCTTGGCGAATTCTTTTTGGAAAAGGGAGAAGAGAATGAAAAAGATGAATAGCACAAGTTTTTGAACAAAGAACTTTTCTTGGAAGAGAAAGTTTTGAACAAAAACTTTTAGAAAGATGAAGAGAAGATGAAACAGAAAAACTGTTGAAAGAGATGAATGAAAATATTGAAAGATGATTGAAAGAAATGATTGAGATGAATTCAATTGTTTCATGCCAAGGTCACATATTTATAGTTTCTTGATGACTCAAGTCAAAACTTGTAACTCTTGGAAAGTCCTTTAAAAACTAATCACTTAAAAGGATATGACTTTTGAAAGAATCTTCAGAAACAAGTCACTTGAAGAAATGTGACTTTTGGAAATAAATTTTTCAAAAATAGTCACTGGTAATCGATTACCATAAAGGTGTAATTGATTACACATCAACAGATGTGACTCTTCATTTTGAATTTTGAAAATCTTAATGTTTTAAAACCACTGGTAATCGATTACTATAATCTGGTAATCGATTACCAGAGAGTAAAACTCTTTGGTAATGATTTTGTGAAAACTTCATGTGCTACTCAATGTTTTGAAAAACTTTTTAATACTTATCTTGATTGAGTCTTCTCTTAATTCTTGAATCTTGAGTCTTGAGTCTTGAATCTTGATCTTGGTTATTCTTGATTCTTGAATCTTGAATCATGAAACTTGAAACTTGATTCTTGAATCTTTGCTTGAAACTTTGCTTAACTCTTGATTCTTTGGCATCATCAAAATAACCTTGGAAGGCATTGCTTCCACACATAGATGCAATGCAACTAAACATTTTGCATTAAAAAATATGCGAGTACACATACACACAAAAAAATAATTATGAAGAGACTACTTGTGGAAAAAATGAAAACTACATTGAAAGAAAAAATTGACATGCTTGACAAGAAAAAGAAATAAAAAATCATTTAGATTTTTTTTATGTCATGTAACATGCATAAGATGACTGTTAATAAACATGGAAATTTATTGCAATGGATAAAATGTAATGTTAACCAACTTAAGTAGCAAGAGGTTGAATACTTTTATAATGATGACCTTCTTAAGGTGATAGTTGTGAATGTATGTATACATGATTTTGATGATGTCAAAAGAAGAATCAAACAAGGCTCATTTTGCTTCAAGATTAATACAAGATTGTTTCAACAAACAAAGCCTTGATTCAAGATTTCTTCAAGATCAAGCCTTGCCTCACAATGAAAGGTTTCAAGTCATTCAAGGCACATGTAATCGATTACCAATACATGTAATCGATTACCAATGGTTTGAAAGTGTGTAATCGATTACACATCATATGTAATCGATTACCAGAGACTCTGAACGTTGGGAATTCAAATTTTAAATGAAAGGTTACAACTGTTCAAGAAAAACAACTGTGTAATCGATTACACTAATTCTGTAATCGATTACCAGAGAGGATTTTCAAGGAATATCGCCAACAGTCACATCTTATCATTTGGATTTTGAATGGCCATCAAAGGCCTATATATATGTGTGACTTGGGATGAAATTGAAGAGAGAGTTTTGCTGGTCCAAAATGTCTTATCCTCTCAAAAGAAAATGAGAGAGATTCCAAGAGAACTTCATTGTCAAATGCTCTCTCAAAGAACTCTTGGGCAAACACTTGCACATCCATTAAGAGTTCATCCATGGATCTTCATTGTAATATTCTTCTCTTGAAGAGATAATTCTTCTTCCATTCTTCTTATTCAATGAGATTGGTTAAGAGACTGTGAGTCTCTTGTTGTAAAGGATTCCTGAACACAAGGGATGGGTTGTTCCTGTGTGGTTCAGACTTTGTAATGGATTTTACAAAGATAGTGGAAATCTCAAGTGGGTTGCTTGAGTACTGGACGTAGGCACGGGTTGTGGCCGAACCAGTATAAAACTGTGTTTGCATTCTCTCTTCCCTTATCTCATTTATGTTATTGCAATCAATTTTGCCTTGCATGTTTATAGAACATTATTAAATTGATTGTTGTTGCTTCTTCTGCATTCTAAGCCTATCCCTCTTAAGATTATTGAGGCCACAAGGTCCAACAAGTGGTATCAGAGCAGGATTCTTGTATAAAGTTTAAAAACTTCAAGAATAGATATGGCATCATCCAAATTTCCATTTTCTGAGGGAAATTCTATCAATAGGCTCTTATGTTCAATGGTGAGGGTTATCATTATTGGAAAACCCGAATGCAGATCTTTATAGAAGCCATAGATCTAAAGATATGGGAAGCCATTGAATTTGATTCCTTTATTCCTACAATGGTAGAGAGAAATGCAACTATATAAAAAAAAAAAAACTAGAGAAGAAAGAAGATGATGATGAAAGAAGAAAGAATAAGATTCCTCTTTAGCCCCAAAATGCTAAGTGCGATCAACTTGGGCACATGAGATTCAATTGTCCTGTGTTTAAAAGAAGAATGGAAAAATCCGACAAGATGAATTTCAAAGAGAAGAAAGAAAAGAAAGGATATATCACTTGGGAAGATAATGTCATAAATTGTTCAAGTGATTCAGAGAAGAAAATCATAAGTTTGGGTATCATGATGAAAGACTATGAAAATGGAGAAGAACAAAGTCGATACATTGATAGCAATTTCTCCAAACACATGGCATGCATCAAAGTTTATTCATATTTCTCCCCAAGATAAATGAATATGTGATTTATGGAGACAACAAACGAAGGCCACATTTCTCCCCAAGAAAAGTGAATATGCGATTTATGGAGACAACAAACAAAGGCCACTTGATCAACAACCCCAACAAGTAATATCAAATGATACCAACAGGTCACTTGTCTTTGATTGATTACTTTTGATGCTTGCTTTCTACTTGAGTTTAGACTGTCCTTGATGATTGTGATTGAATTTGATTGACTGTGTTTGATGATTGATTGATTGTATTTTTTATTGTGTGTTTGATTGTCTTTGATGTTTGTTCCTGATTGAGTTTTTGATTGTTTTTAAAGAATCTATTAAACTTTTCAAATTAGTTTCATGTTTTAAGAAAACTATTTAATTTAGAAAAGGAAATTTTGAAATTGAAATTTGAAATTGAAAATTGAAAAGTTAAATTTGAAAATTGAAAATAAAAATTTGAAATTTGAAATTAAAATTTGGAAGTTGGAAATGAAAGTTATTGGAAGTTGAAAGTTGAAAATGGAGGTTGGAAGTTGGAAGGGGAAGTTACTAAAAGTTGAAATTGGAAGTTGGAAGGGGAAGTTACTAAAAGTTGAAATTTAAATTTTAAAAATTTGAAATTTGAAATTTGAAATTTGAAATTTGAATTTTGAATTTTGAATTTTGAATTTTTTTTAATAATAGAAATTATTGTGTATAGTTAGTTGATTGTTAATTTAATTAATTTGATTTGAAATATTTGATGATTGATTGTGTTTGATTGTGTTTGATTGATGTGTTATTGTACTTGTTTTTGCTTGATTAATATTGAATGATTGTTTTAATGCCTTTTGGTATCACTTATTCTCATACATTGCAACAAGTGGTAACATCTTTCTCCTTTCTATTCATGATTTGTTTTTGATGTTGACAAAGGGGGAGAGAAAGATAAAAGATAAAATAGTAAGAAAAATTATCTATTGTTTTATGAGACAACTTTTTATATATGAAAAATATGAAATCTTCAATTGTCTCATATAAGCAATCATTGTAAAACCAAGGGGGAGTAAACTATATGCAAATAGATATTTTCTTTGTTGTTGCTCCTAACCTACAGGTGGTTGTCATCATCAAAAAGAGGGAGAATGTAAATCATGAAGATTTTGATGATGTCAAGAAGAATTAAGAATTTGCTTGAGAAAGGGGGAGAATGTAAATCATGCAAGCTTTGATGGTGTTGAGAAGAAATCACATGTTTGTCATCATCAAAAAGGGGGAGAATGTGAATGTATGTATACATGATTTTGATGATGTCAAAAGAAGAATCAAACAAGGCTCATTTTGCTTCAAGATTAATACAAGATTGTTTCAACAAACAAAGCCTTGATTCAAGATTTCTTCAAGATCAAGCCTTGCCTCACAATGAAAGGTTTCAAGTCATTCAAGGCACATGTAATCGATTACCAATACATGTAATCGATTACCAATGGTTTGAAAGTGTGTAATCGATTACACATCATATGTAATCGATTACCAGAGACTCTGAACGTTGGGAATTCAAATTTTAAATGAAAGGTTACAACTGTTCAAGAAAAACAACTGTGTAATCGATTACACTAATTCTGTAATCGATTACCAGAGAGGATTTTCAAGGAATATCGCCAACAGTCACATCTTATCATTTGGATTTTGAATGGCCATCAAAGGCCTATATATATGTGTGACTTGGGATGAAATTGAAGAGAGAGTTTTGCTGGTCCAAAATGTCTTATCCTCTCAAAAGAAAATGAGAGAGATTCCAAGAGAACTTCATTGTCAAATGCTCTCTCAAAGAACTCTTGGGCAAACACTTGCACATCCATTAAGAGTTCATCCATGGATCTTCATTGTAATATTCTTCTCTTGAAGAGAGAATTCTTCTTCCATTCTTCTTATTCAATGAGATTGGTTAAGAGACTGTGAGTCTCTTGTTGTAAAGGATTCCTGAACACAAGGGATGGGTTGTTCCTGTGTGGTTCAGACTTTGTAATGGATTTTACAAAGATAGTGGAAATCTCAAGTGGGTTGCTTGAGTACTGGACGTAGGCACGGGTTGTGGCCGAACCAGTATAAAACTGTGTTTGCATTCTCTCTTCCCTTATCTCATTTATGTTATTGCAATCAATTTTGCCTTGCATGTTTATAGAACATTATTAAATTGATTGTTGTTGCTTCTTCTGCATTCTAAGCCTATCCCTCTTAAGATTATTGAGGCCACAAGGTCCAACAATAGTAGTTTGTCTTTAGCCTATAATTGCATTAGTGGTTTTAATTCTCTGTACAAGGATTCTTTGTTTATTGAGATATAGTTATTACAAGTATTGGAGTAGATGTGATGCAATCCTACCTCTCGAGGGCATTGGATAGAAAACACCAAGATTAGCCCAGAGATGCAGGAGAAGGCACTAGGGTTCTCATGAGCCTTAGGGTAGATTTTGGACCCATGGGCTAAGTTCTGTATGAGCCCACTTATCTTTGTACATATTAGCTTAGGGTTTCATTATTTTTGGGCCATATAATTAGGGCTCCATAGTGTAGGGAGGGTACTCTAGTAATGTAGGATTTTTTAGCCATTGTATTTTATGGCACCTAGACTAATTTTTGTATTAGGAGTAGTTTTGTAATTTCACATGCATTAAGCGTACTATTTGATGTGTGTGATGGGAGAGAAATTTAATTGAATTTGGAGAAGCCCAGTCCAATTAAATTTTGGACTAGCCTAAGGGGAAGGTGAGCATTTGTTTGCTACATCCTATTGCCACATCATATAGTCACACTTTGTGCATGTCCTTCATGTTTTACATGACTCATGACACCTAAGCACACTTAGTGGAGAATCTTGGACTTGATCTTGGAATAGTGGGCTGAACCTTAGCTGAAATTCACTAATCATAATTAGGAAAATTTTGGCTCCACAAATTTAAATTCAAGTGAAATTTGAATAGAAATTCAAATTTCCTTCCAATTTTGTGTGACACTTAGGCTATAAATAGAGGCCTTGTGTGTGAATTTTTTCAACTTTGATTATTTGAGAAATTAGACTTCAAAGTTGAAACCTCATTTGAGGCATAAATTTCATCCCCCTTTCTCTCCCTCTCCTTCCTCTCATCTTCTTTTACCTTCAAGCTCTTATCCATGGCTTCCTATGGTGGTGAGCTTGTTCATCACTCATCTTTTCCTTGAAATGGCATCTCCAATCACCTTTCCTCCTTCTCCATTCCACTGCCATTGATCTTCAAGAAGCAAAGGACTTCATTGATGAAGAAGATCCAAGGCCTATAAGCTCTACATGGAGCTACATCAAGATGTAGCTAGTCATAAGGATGGTATTGAGGCTGATGCAAACGTTGATGGACAAGATGATGAAGCTAAGGTGTGGAAGCTACTGAAGATGCTAAAAATAAGGAGGAAGAGTCTAGTGATCTGGATGAGTCCAATGGTCAGGAGGAGGATGGAGGTAGCAACAATGATGGTTCAAAGGAGTAAGAGGACTTGAGCTATGGAGATGGCTTCATTGGGGAGGGGAATTAGTTTTTCTCCTATCTTTCTTTCTCTTTTCTTTTTTTTAATCTTTCTTTTTGTTATTTTTTTCTTTTGGCATAGCTATTGTTAGTTCCTTTTTAGTTGTTGTTTAGAAGTTTGGTATGTTGGTACTTGAGTGTTATTCTATGAACATGTCGTGTGTCGGTAAATTGTAGACAAATTTTGTGCTATTATTTGAGATGTTCTTCAGTAAAAAAATGTGGTTTAAGAAAAATTGTGGATGTGTGTTGACATGTTTTAAGAAAACTTCCATCCTTATTTTATCTTGGCATAATTGATCTGATTTTGTGGTATATGTTTTTGTGAACCTTTGACTGAACGAACACTTATGGAGGCGCACAAGTTAGCAAAGCTTTGATGCTTGTTGAAATATTTTTGAGAAAACAATGAAAATGGCTTGACTTTTATGGAAAATCTGTGGATGTTTTTGAGTATGTCTATAAGATGATGCTCTATGATTGAATAATGAGTGATACCTTTAGGGGCTTTTTAACTTGATTTTCATTGATTCTACTTATGATGAGTTTACATGTTCAATTAGAAGAGATCAAAACATTATCTGTTGATTGTGAACCTCTTGAACTAAAAGACTAACCCTTCAATTTCACCCTTTGCACGCCATTTGATTTCAAAAAGAATAATTTTTCTTCTTGATAAACCCAGTAGCCAAAATGTAAAACTATTCACCTCCCACACCTTAGGATAGGAGAACAATTGATCATGCAAGTGGTTAGTAGTTTGGGGGAAGTGCTTATGAGGATTTATGTTGGGAACTTGTTTGGTTTACTTTCTTACAATTAGAAAAGTATCACACTTGTAGATAATTGCTCTCATTAAAAGTACAATTTCTGTTTTTATTCTCAGCGGTATGAATAATGTAAAGTTGTAAAATTTTAGTTAAAAAACTGAAAAATTGAAGAAAATGAAGAAATAAAATAGATAAGAAAATGAGCCGATAAAAGTGATATATTTGTAGGAAGGTTTTGGGATTTTTATTGAGCAAAGTTGGGAGCTTAGATAATGGGAATTTCTTCCAATTGGAGAAAGAGAGAGATTGAGTGACTTGTTTAGTTTGCATTGATTGCTCTCTTGTCTCTTGGTGTCAATTGTTAACTAGAAAAACCAAAAATCCTTTCAAGCTCAGCCACTTTACAAGCCTTAGACCTTGTGATCTTTTTGGATGCGTTTAACTTTTGTTATTTGTGAGAAGAAAAGCAAAGCTAAAATGGGCTTCTATTATATCAGTGAGTGATAAATACTAATTTTGAGAGAGTCAAACATTCATGGATGATGCTATTAGATCACAAACCAAGAGGGAGGTGAATTGGTTTTAAAAAAAATTTAAATCCAAATCAATTTTTTTTTCGCAAAACCTTTTACTTTAATCCAATTAATACAAGAGAATAAGATATGTTGTAAACACCCTTATGTTTTCTTTTAACACAGATTATGGCTTAAACAAAGATACCAAACAATTATCAAAAGCCAAGTGTTAAGAACCTTAACCAATAAGCAATAAAGAGTTGAAGGGATAGAGAAAAGGTGTCACACACAAAGTCTTTTGAAAAACTCATTTCTATAGTGTCAGAATAGATATAGCTGATTGTCCCCTAGAGATAGTCAACTAAATTATTCTTCACATCACTTGGGTTTTCTAATGAACAAATAGTTGATTATATTATCTTATAGTTGATTGTTTGAGAAAGTGGAAACTCGTGAAACCCAATATAGCCAACTAGATACTAAAAATAGTCGACTAAATGTGAATCAATCCCAATTCTAAAAGAACAGGGGATCAATCTAGTCTACTATATCAGCATATAGTCGATTATATTGATGCAGCATTGAAACTTAGTGATTTTTAAGAACTAAGTTACAAGAGTTTTAACTTTTCAAGGCTAACAACCATGAATCAATGCAATGTTAATCATTTTGAACATGCTGAATTACATTTCTTAGTCTAGGATGCATGTATCCATGATATCACACATAATCAAGCATTAAAGCAATAACAATCATCATAATCAACTAGTGTTTATAAATTTTACAACTCATCATCAACAAAAACTAATAACAAATTCTTCATAAACTCTTCATGTCTACATATGCCAATGAAGTTGTGTTATGATTGTTCTTTTTTTAAAAAGTTAGTCATTAACATGCTTGTTATGGTTTCTTGTAATAAGCAGTTAAGCACCATGGATGATATGCATGTCATTGGTTTAGTAGCATGCACCAGTTAACCACTTCAATCAACTAAATATTGTCATTCGGCTAATACTAAACATAGCCAAATTGACCTTATTCACATTGAGCTACCTTCCTATTCAACTAATTATTGAAAAATATTCAGTGTTGCATTCACTAGACTAGACTTCCCTTCACTACACTAACATGATAATTAGCCAAATTCTCCCATTCATCTAATATTGAATGTAGCCAAATTGAGCTTATCCATATTTTTGTATTCTTCCTATTCAAATAATATTGAAAAATAGTTAGTTGTGCATTCAACCATACTAACCTTTTCCTTGTAACACTGTGTTTTTCGTAATGTTTGATTAAGTGGTTTTAATTAATTCGCAAGATTAATTAAATTTAATTTAAGTGTCTGTAATTAGTTAAATAGTTAAGAGGTGATGGTTGGTGGTGTTTGTATCTATGTTTATGGTTACACAAGCGTAAACTGTGTTTTAGGTGTAAATAGTTAATTTTAGAGTTTGGACTGAGATGAATGGACTTTGGGTGATAGGGATGAGGTGGGTGATTTAGGATGTTATAGGGTGCAAATAGAGAGAAGGGGAAGAGTCATAAACTCAATACAAAGCTATTTCAAAATTAAGCCAACCTGAAATCCCTTTTATTTTACTCCCTTCTTTCTCTCCATGAAAGCCATCCATTGGAGAGCATTAGACCTTGATTTCCCTTGCTCAAGGAACCTTGTGACAGTGTTTCATTTGAATTTGTGGGCTAGTTCAGTGGTACGAAACTCTCTTTTTCCTCTCATCTTTCATTTTTGTTTTCCTTCCGTGAGTACTTTTAGAAGTTCATAAAAATGCTCATTCTCATGGTTTTGATGTTGTTTATGTTGATTCTTTGCGTTTGAGTGGTGTGGTGGTGTAGTGTTGCTGTGTGAGTAGGAGAAAGCAAGTTCGTTGAGTTTGAATAGGTAAGGGAATCTTTAATTTGAATGAATGCTTTGTTTGAGTATTGAATGTTTAGAATGGTTTTATTTGGCATGGAATGACATTTATTTAATAATGTATTTACTCTAATTTGAATTGGGTTTGATTTATAAGTCATTTGAGATCTTACTCAAGAAATTCAAAGTTCTACAACCCTATTACTCTTAAGTCAAGAGATATTCTTGCTTAAGTGAAACAATCTACAAAGAAATATGATTGTTGAATTTTAGGCTTAAGTGTAGGTGAACTGAGCTTAAACGTGACTAGGATTAAATGCAGATGAAGGAATTGGACTTTAGAATTCACACTTAAGCGAGAAATAGAGGCACCTAAGCGCCAAATCCTCTTGTAACTTGAATAATGTAGTTTCTTAATGAACCTTAATTTGAATTTCCCTATTGAAGAGACCATAATTAATGTTTTGAGAAAATGAAATGGGATGTGGATGAGAAGTTGTTGTATGTAATGTGAAATTGAGAAGACTAAGATGTTCTATGTATAGTGAACCCATGAGATGTTGATATATGTGAAAGTGAATTTTGTATTGGACCCATCTTTATATTTCGAAAGGATTCAACTATATCCTTTGAGAAGACTTTTGTTGTTTAAAATGGTATACTTGGGAGGATGAGTTTGTGCCAAAAGCTTTTCCTCATTAAACTGACACAAGGGTCTCACTTAGTGGGGTGTGTAGAAGTGTTAAGAAACTACTTTTCAAGAGGATTAATGTCCCTTTTAATGCATATGGTATGATTTGGTTATGTTAGTGATGTGAATGTATGAATATAGAGTTTTGATGATGTCAAAGTAGAATCAAACATGGTTGCTTCAACAAACATTCAAAGGTTAAGCATTGCTTCAAGATTAATTTAAGGTCAAGCAAACAAGATCAAGAAAAAGATAAGGCCTTAAACAATCTCATTGGTTAATTGGTTTTGCCTCAAAACAAATTGTTTCCAAGAGATCAAAGGCACTGGTAATCGATTACCAGTCAGTGTAAACGATTACCAGAGACAAATTTGGAAATAAGCTTTTCAAAAGGGTTTTGAAATTTGAATTTTGAATCTTATAATCGATTACTAGATATTTGTAATCGATTACCAATAACGAAACTCCTAAAATTCAAATTGAAAAGTCATGACCCTTCAAAATATAACTGTGTAATCGGTTACTAGTGAAAATATTTCAGAAAAGTTTTTTGAAAAGACACATCTCTCCAAACCATTTTGAAAAGGCACAATGGGCCTATATATATGTGTGTTTGACTTCCAAAAGCAAGAGAGAGATGTTCTTAGAGAACATAATTGTGAAATACTCTCTCAACAACTATTGGGCAAACACTTACAAATCTATTGAGAAATCATCTAGGAACTTCAATTTGTATTATCATCGCTAAAAGAGAGAAATTCCTCTAGGATCTTCAATTTGTATCATCTACTCTAAAGGAGAGAAATATTTATGTTCATCTCAGAAACTCAGTTGTAATTAAGAGACTGGTTGTCTCTTGAATTGTGAGTATTGTAATCAAGAGACAGGTTGTCTCTTGGAGAATCTTGAACACAAGAGTGAGAGATCCCAAGGTGTGTTCAAAGTCTATAAAGGATTTACAGATTCTCAAGTAGGTTGCTTGAGGACTAGTCGTTAGCATGAGAATTGGCCGAACCAGTATAAATCTAGTTTGCAATTCTCTCTTCCCTTATCTTATTTATTTTATTGCAATCAATTTTGTCTTGCACATTTAAAGAACATTATTAAATTGATTGTTGCTTCTTCTTCTTCATTATGAACCTATCATTTAAAAGGGTGTTAAAAGTTTGTTAGTGGCAAATTTTGTAAGACTTAATTCAGCCCCCCCCCCCCCTCTTAAGTTATTGAGGCCACTTGTCCAACAAGTGAAACTTGGACCATTGAGGAAGACCATAGGTGAGATAGTGGTTATAGGGGTGTTGTATCTCAAACCTCAAGTTGGGCATCAAATGGAAGTGTTAAGTTGTGGTTGTTGTTGTTAGTGAGTAGGCACGTATGTTGAGGGTGCTTGGTGGATCCTCAACCTAGTGCTAGAGGTTTTTGTGGTGGCTAACGCTGAATGGAATGATAGAATAGATGCATGGGTGGTTGAATCCCTAGAGAGGTTAAGGTCTTTGCAAGTCTTACTGAAGTTAGCTATTACCCATACTCATCTATTTATTATAAAAACCACACTTCCTTCGTAAGATTAATTTGGGTCTCCTAGAATGGTCAAGGAGGTGACTATGTTTGGATTAATCACTCATGTAGTGTAAAACTCCATGGAGTAAAGTCTATCTTTGATGTCAACTATTGATGGACTAATGATGATTTTTTATGGTTCAATCATGATGTTGATGATTGATTGAACGATGATGTTTGAGTATTGAATCCTAATTTGATGGTTAATGAACTAATGATTATTATGAGATGCCATGTTATTGAATTCTAAGACTTTGCTTTATATATGATTTTGGAATGTTTGGTTCTATATATGATGGTAACTGACTTTGTTTTAATTCTTAAAATTCTATGTTGTTTTAGTATGCTTAGCTTTTTTATAAGTTTACCCTTGCATTGTTACACGAGTGGTTCATGCCTGTGATGATCCCGTATTTGATGTACGTGAGGAGGAGATGGCTAGAAGGTGGCTTCATGTTCGAAGACTTCATTTGATAAGTGTACCTAGGCGTGAAGACGTGTTTTCTCGTCTTTTGTTTCCTTTCTAATGTTACGCTTAGTGTTGGTCGGCTTAGAGTATAGATAGTTTATCTATCTTAGAGTTGTTTATGTTATAAGCATGTTTTGGGGTGATTTGAGTCAATCGCTCTGATGTTGTATATGCTTATGTTATGTCGGAGTGCCATAAGGCACATAAATTATTCAGTTATATTTATTTCATGTGATTTTTTATCTTACTAGCATGCATTTTAGCTTTTGGTCTTTGAAATGAGAAAAGTTTACAAGTATTTTCATAATTACATTAATAAAAGAGTTTTAAATGAATTAAATAAAGTCTTCCGCTTAAGTTAATTATTATTTCATGTAATGACGGTGGGTAGTTACACTTATTTAGCAAATATTAAAATTAGTTGAATTTTGTCATTCGACTAATATTGACGTAGATGGATTGATCTCATCCACATTAAGCCATCCTTCCTAATCAACTAACTATCGAAAAATAGTTTGTTGTGCATTCAACCAGACTAGACTTCTCATTCAGCTAACATTAAATTAAATTAGTCGACTTCCACATTTGTTGGCAACAAATCCAATGAATACTTAACAATTGAATTTCATCCTTACAACATAATTTGGGTGTTAATAGGTGTAAAAAGATATTACATTTGAAACTAGTCAAGTGTTTCTTATAATTAGAACAAAAAAAAAACAACAATTTATTAAGGACCAAAGGTTGTTTTTTTATTACAATTAATCAACCCTAGGTGATATAAAAGTGTAGCGTGACCATGGGCTAAAAAGGGATCAAGGTGTGAAAGAGGATGTCAAGGCTCTAGTGTTGAAATCCAATATATATTCCAAGAGATCCATATACAGTTCAAAATGAAAAATCACTTAAAGAAGGTGCCCTTCAGGAATTAGTTAGGATTTGATAGGAAAATTATAAATATTAACATATTATGTTTTTTCCTTTTTAATAAAGATATCATATATATTTTTATCATCTTTATAGCATTAATTTAAGAATATAATAATTAGTGATATTAGGATTTATCTTTTCTTTTCTTATGTAGTGGTAATGATAATTTAAATGAACATTTTAGGTTTTTTTCTCAATTATCAATCCTTGGTATTCTCTTATGAATCAATAAGGGCAATTGAATCCTTATCTCAACCTCTTGACTTTCTGGCAAATCAACGAGTTGTTATAACCCTTAGTCAGACTCGTCATGTATGCTGCATTGGTAGGCCTATTCCTTCCAGTTATATGGTGGTAGATGGGGTGAGATGTTCATGTAAGGAAAATAACATATGTTAACCATGTGTGTTAGTTAGCTAACATTTAATCAATTAGTAACTCAATTAACCACCTTATAACTGAACCAATTGTATTCATCTAAGATAGGATTTATATGAATGCTCTCGTATCTACTATTATTCAATTGATGGAGAAAATATAATACATAAAGCAAACATGTTGGAAGGTTGTTACTGAACCAGGTGTGTTAGTTTGCTAAGATGTTCATGTAAGAGATATAACACATGTTAACCAAGTGTGTGTTAGTTAGATCACAATGTACACTCCTTTTCTTCTATAGATTCTTCTTTTATGTTCAGCCAAATACCTTTCATAGTGTTAGAGGATGGAAATTCAAATGAGAAATGGATTATGTTTATGAGATTTAGCTAAGGGGATAGGGAATAACTTCCAAAAGAAATAGAAAAAAAGAAGAGCTCACTATGCTAGGTGTCATACCCTAATTTCGTCCGGGGACCTTTGCTTGATGACATGCGACCTTTCTTTGGTCCTTGTGAGGTGCTTGGCATCCATCATTAGGCAATTTGTGAAATTCCAGGACATGCCGAAAAACCAAAAAAATATTGATGCACAATCCGTAAGTTTCCGTGACACACCGGAAATCAAATGGAAGCATCGTTGCATAATTAAGTGAGGTTCCGTAACATTCCGTAAGTCAAAAAGGGGATGATTATGTAATCCGCAAGGTTCCGTAACATTACGGAAAGAAAACAAGTATCGTTACGAAATTCGTAAGTTTCCGTAACTTTACGAAAAAAGAATCACCAAAAAAAGCAGGGGGGTGTACTTAGTAAAAATGGGGGTGCAAATAGCACCTAGGCCCACTTGGGCCCTCCAGAATATTCCTCCAGAAGGCTGTTGCTTCTGGAGGAAGCAACCTGGCTCGCCTGGGCGAGCTGGGCGGCAACCACCTCCCCTATTTTGCTATAAATAGGGGAGGAAGTGAAGAAGGAAGGGGTTCAGCCCCTTAGGCACTTCTCTCTCTTTCGAATTTGCTTGGAAAAATTGTTTCCGTGAAAACAATCTAAGCCGAGGCACTTCCGAAACGTTTCTGTAACGTTTTCCGTGAAGAATTTCGCAAAGGTTTCAACCGTTCTTCGACGTTCTTCATTCGTTCTTCATCGTTCTTCGATCTTCAACGGGTAAGTACCTCGAACCAAGCTTTTCGATTCATTCTATGCACCCATGGTGGTCCACATTGTGTTTCGTGCATTTTTATTCTCGTTTTGTTTACTTTTTATACCCCCTGTTGACGTGCTTAAGCCATTTTACTTAAGTCATTTCTCGCTTAACTTAAAAATAAAATCAATTTCCACCGAACGTTTGAATTGTATTATCCGTTAACTTCGGTTAAAATGAATTCCGACCGTTCGGTCGTGCCGTAACCACGTTGGAAATAAAAAAAAAGGTAAAAAATAATATAATAATCAAAAAACATCTTTTAGTAAAATAAAGCGGAAAATCAATCGGACGTTTTTCTCTTTGGGATTTCTCATTCTTAATCGAATTGATTAATAACTAAAGTGAAACTAAGGCTAAAATCAACTCGCCTAGTCAAGCTCGTCCACAAAAATAGGCTTTTGAAGTTTGTCATTTCAATTTCTCACTAAGTAAAATAGATCATTTTTAAGGTCCAACGCCTTAAAATGACCACCACTTAAGTAAAAAAGAATCACTTGATAAGAAAGAACTACGTAGGTCTGAGTTCCTCATTGAGGATACGTAGGAGCAAAAGCCTCGCTTTTGTCGACCACCCCAAGAGATCGTTAATGGTCCAATGCCCTAACGTTTCTCTCCTTTCAAAAACAAGAGATCGTTAATGGTCCAAAGCCTTAACGTTTCTCCCCTTTCAAAATCAAAAGACCGTTTAATGGTTCAACACCTTAAATGACCTTTTGTTCAATAAAATCATATTTTGCAAAAAAGACAAAAACAACTTAACCAAACACTTTGTTCCGAAAGAACTACGTAGGTCTGATTTCCTCATCACAAATTGAGGAATACGTAGGAGCAAAGGGAAACACCCTTGTCGACCACAAAAAAGAAAAAAATATAAAAAGGGTATAAAGGATATAAGGACATAAAAGGGAACGTAAAAATCAAAGTCATGTTTGCACATTCGATTAAAGGCTGCCGTCCCTTGGGACGGACGTGTGGGGTGCTAATACCTTCCCCGTGCGTAAATACAACTCCCAAACCTTTCACTTAAAAGTTCGTAGATCGCGTCTTTTCCGGTTTTTCCGACGTTTTCCTCAAATAAACGTTGGTGGCGACTCCGCGCGCATTCCTTTCGAGGAACACGCATCCCACGAGTCTCGCGTCGCCCTCCCGCCGAAGGGTAGGTTGCGACACTAGGCCTAGGTTGTTCCATTGAAGATGAATCACCCAATCCAAAAAGTTAGGGAAAGCCAAAACTAAGGGTGACCATAAGCCAAGTTAAAAATTTATTATTGCCCAAACCTGACTCAAAATTTTGATAGAGTCATTATTTTTAACCACTTAAGATTAGGTTCACCAGACTTTTTAACACAATATATAAATTTTAATATCATGTTCTAAAATAAAAGAAATATAAAACTTACATTATGATATATTTTAAAATAAACAATAGAAATACAATATCATGTTATACAAATATTAACTATTAAATAAAAAGGGGGATTCATTTATTCTCGAGAGTAATTCTCTTAAAAAAAGAATGGTGAGGATAAGGAGTAATTCTAAAATATTTACTCTTGGAGTAACTAGATCCCTCCTCTATTGATACATAAATATTAAAAAAATTATACTTTTCAAGAGAATATTGTCATACCTGTCGCAACCTACCCTTCGGCGGGAGGGCGACGCGTGACTCGCGGGATGCGTGTTCCACGAAAGGAATACGCGCGGAGTCGCCACCAACGTTTATTTGAGGAAAACGTCGGAAAAACCGGAAAAGACGCGATCTACGAACTTTTAAGTGAAAGGTTCGGGAGTTGTATTTATGCACGGGGAAGGTATTAGCACCCCACACGTCCGTCCCAAGGGACGACAGCCTTTAATCGAATGTGCAAACATGACTTTGATTTTTTATGTTCCCTTTTTATGTCTTTATATCCTTTATACCCTTTTTATATTTTTCTCTTTTTGTGGTCGACAAGGGTGTTTCCCTTTGCTCCTACATATTCCTCAATTTGCGATGAGGAAATCAGACCTACGTAGTTCTTTCTTATCAAGTGATTCTTTTTTACTTAAGAGGTGATCATTTTAAGGCGTTGGACCTTGAAAATGATCCATTTTACTTAGTAAGAAATTGAAATGACAAACTTCAAAAACCTATTTTTATGGACGAGCTTGACTAGGCGAGTTAATTTTAGCCTTAGTTTCACTTTAGTTATTAGTCAATTCAATTAAGAATGAGAAATCCCAAAGAGAAAACGTCCGATTGATTTTCCGCTTTATTTTACTAAAAGACGTTTTTTTTATTATTATATTATTATTTTGCCTCTTTTTTTGATTTCCAACGTGGTTACGGCACGACCGAACGGTCGGAATTCATTTTAACCGAAGTTAACGGATAATACAATTCAAACGATCGGTGGAAATTTATTTTATTTTTAGTTTAAGCGAGAAATGACTTAAATAAAATGGCTTAAGCACGTCAAAAGGGGGTATAAAAAGTAAATGAAACGAGAATAGAAATACACAAAACACAATGTGGACCACCATGGGTACATAGAATGAATCGAAAAGCTTGGTTCGAGGTACTTACCCATTGAAGATCGAAGAATGATGAAGAACGTCGAAGAACGGTCGAAACCTTTGCGAAATTCTTCACGGAAAACGTTACGGAAACGTTTCGGAAGCGCCTCGGCTTAGATTTTCTTCACGGAAACAATTTTTCCAAGCAATTTCGAAAGAGAGAGAAGTGCCTAAGGGGCTGAACCCTTTTCCTTCTCACTTCCTCCCCTATTTATAGCAAAATAGGGGAGATGCTTGCCGCCCAGCTCGCCCAGGCGAGCAGGGTTGCTTCCTCCAGAAGCAACAGCCTTCTGGAGGAATCTTCTGGAGGGCCCAAGTGGGCCTGGTTGCTATTTGCACCCCCATTTTTACTAAGTACACCCCCTGCCTTTTTTTGGTGATTCTTTTTTCGTAAAGTTACGAAAACTTACGAATTTCGTAACGATACTTGTTTTCTTTCCGTAATGTTACGGAACCTTGTGGATTACATAATCATCCCCTTTTTGACTTACGGAATGTTACGGAACCTCACTAGTTGTGCAACGATGCTTCCATTTGATTTCCGGTGTGTCACGGAACCTTACGGATTGTGCATCAATATTTTGTTTTGTTTTTGGGCACGTCCCGGAATTTCACAAATTGCTTAATGATGGGTGTCAAGCACCTTACAAGGACCAAACAAAAGTCGCATGTCATCAAGCAAAGGTCCCCGGACGAAATTAGGGTATGACAGTTGCCCCTCTTTACTTGTCTTTTATTGGAGATAAAAGGAAAGTAAAGATAAGACACTAATTTTGTTCCTCTCGGTTGACGAGAGTCGTGGGTGACCATGAAATTTCCGCATGCAAATGACTTGTCGTTCCCGAGGGAACAAAAGGTGCAGAGGACGATGTCAGTCTCTGCATGCTATCAAGCGTTCTGTCTTACAGATAGCAAAAGAATGTTTATACGGATAACCACTCGGGTATTTCCGCCCGTCAGCGTGACTCAAAAGTCAGTATGACAGATCTTGTGAGTGCGGAAGATGATGTAAATCTCCGCGTGTCAACGGGCTTGTCGGTCGCGATTGACAAAGGGTGCAGAATGACCATAACTTGTCTCTGCGTGCCATCGGACACGACTGTGTCTGAATGGCAAAGGGGTGCGAAATGACCAAATTTTGTCTCCGCATGTCATCGGGCCCGCCGCCTCTGGATGACAAAAGGGTGCAGAATGACCAAATTTTGTCTCTGCGTGCCATCGGACACGACTGTGTCTGAATGGCAAAGGGGTGCGGAATGACCAAATTTTGTCTCCGCATGTCATCGGGCCCGTCGCCTCTGGATGACAAAAGGGTGCAGAATGACCAAATTTTGTCTCTGCGTGCCATCAGACACGACTGTGTCTGAATGGCAAAGGCGTGCGGAATGACCAAATTTTGTCTCTGCATGTCATCGGGCCCGCCGCCTCTGAATGACAAAAGGGTGCAAAATGATCAAATTTTGTTTCTGCGTGCCATCGGACACGACTGTGTCTGAATGGCAAAGGGGTGCGGAATGACCAAATTTTGTCTCCGCATGTCATCGGGCCCGCCGCCTCTGGATGACAAAAGGGTGCAGAATGACCAAATTTTGTCTCTGCGTGCCATCGGACACGACTGTGTCTGAATGGCAAAGGGGTGCGGAATGACCAAATTTAGTCTCCGCATGTCATCGGGCCCGCCGCCTCTGGATGACAAAAGGGTGCAGAATGACCAAATTTTGTCTCTGCGTGCCATCGGACACGACTGTGTCTGAATGGCAAAGGGGTGCGGAATGACCAAATTTTGTCTCTGCGCGCCATCGGACACGATTGTGTCTGAATGGCAAAGGGGTGCGGAATGAACAAATTTTGTCTCCGCATGTCATCGGGCCCACTGCCTCTGGATGACAAAAGGGTGCAGAATGACCAAATTTTGTCTCTGCGCGCCATCAGACACGACTGTGTCTGAATGGCAAAGGGGTGCGGAATGACCAAATTTTGTCTCCGCATGTCACATGACTTCAGGGTCAGTATGACAAATCTTGTGGGGCGGCCGACAAAAGCAAGGCTCTTGCTCCTACGTATCCTCCAATGAGGAACTCAGACCTACGTAGTTCTAGATAACTTGTGAGACTTGAAAAAGTCTCCACCGGAAGATGTTGACATATCAGGAAAGGGCGCAGATGACCATTTTGGCCTCTGCTCATCAATCACACTTGGGGTCACTGAATGATGAGGTGCGGATAACTGTAAGGTGTCTCCGCGGGTTACCAGCTCTTGGGTCATGGCAACAAAAGGTGGTGTGGTCGACAAAAGCGAGGCTCTTGCTCCTACGTATCCTCCAATGAGGAACTCAGACCTACGTAGTTCTGGATAACTTGTGAGACTTGAAAAAGTCTCGGTGTTTTCTCCACTAAAATGCAAACATGCTTTAGCAAAGAGACAAATATTCCAACTGATTAGAGCAGCATATGCTTTTTTGAGTGAAAAGCAATGCGTCTACCAGGGAAGGAGAGTCTGCTGATGAAATTTTCTCATAACCACAAATGAGATTTTGGATATTTAGCATTTCGTTTCTAAATGACCATTTAGAGGAAACACCGGGTTCGACAAAAATAGAAGAAAATCACTCAAAGTGTATCAATCTCGCACAGGTAAGTGTTTCATCCTAATTTCGAACCATAGATATGTCACGACTTGACTTTGCAAATTATTTCCTATCAAATCAAAAATTACATGCGTGATCATGGATCAATAGGACTTCCCTTGGGAATGGGTTCTTTTGGTGGGTTTTTCGGCTTTTGATTTTTTTTTGGCTTTTTCCTTTTCTGTTCTTGTTTGACGCGAGGTGAGCAAGTCATCGACGCACAGGATTTTGGTTGGTAATCAAAGGGAGAAGACCACTCTAGGTCATGGTTTCCTTTCCTTCTTTTCGTTCATTTGGTGACAATTCTGTATTGTTCAGATATTGTCTGGTCAAAAGACATTTCTGCACATGTCTTCTAGTTTCTTTGATCAGCAACTTTCTTTCCTTCCTTTTTTACTTTCTCCCATTCTTCGGTTGGGAATTTTCTTTCTTTTCTTTTTGCTTTCTCCCACTCTTTGATTGGGAATTTCCTTTCTTTTCTTTTTTTTTGCTTTCTCTTTGATTGGAAATTTTCCTTCTCTTCTTTTTTTTTGCTTTCTCTTTGATTGGAAATTTTCCTTCTCTTCTTTTTGCTTCCGAGGGTAAGGATTGACATTCTCACCCTGGGTCAAGGTTTATGGTGAGTCAGGATTTTGGCTCAAGGCTTGTAGAATGGCTAGACATGATACATGTCAGGGTTTGGTTTGGCTCAAGGATAAAAGGGATGTCCCACATTATTTCCATGACACAAATGCAAAAATGATGATTTGGAAATTTTATGCAAAACTGGTCATGCATGCATCTATGTGGACGCTCAAGTGTCAAATTTTTATGGTCATGTGATGCTAAGGCTCAGGATTCATTTCCTCCATTTTAGCCAACCCAATGTTTCCAAAATATGTTCTTTTATCAATTTGTTCATTTATCCGAGTCCATTTCGGGCGTCCGGGAAAATTTTCACAGCATTCACCCTTCAGGTGTACACACATTTCTTCAAAAACTAGTTATGATCAGTGATCTTTTTCAAAGAAAAGTTGGAAGTCATCTCTTATCAAAAGCATGTCGTTTTTTCAGCTAGACAACTTATTTTTCTTTTCCTTACTTGCTCTCTTTTTTCTTCTTTATCTTTTTTTTTTCTTTTTTCTTACTTACTTGCTCTCTTCTTTCCAATTCATTTTTTTTCTTTTCTATTTTTATCTTTATCATGATTTTTGTTTGAATTTCAAACATCATCGATAGTAATGATATATAAACACTAACGCAACAATTCAAACAAAAATGTATGCGTTGTACAAATGACAATCGAAACAACAAAAACAAACATTAGTCTCTCAAGTCAAAACAATAACATAACATAAAAATGATAAACGAAATATGAAAGAAAACATGAATCTGGGGATCTCCCGGTCATGTAGCTCCACTCCCTCCCAAGAAGTCAAGCAAATCGGCCATCTTCTTGTCCTCGTGGGCCTCCTCGCCATCGCCGGGAGCTTCTGGGGGTGCCTCTCCTGCTTAGGCCTCGGGCCAATCTCCGAGCCATGCGACCTCTGCCCTGAACTGGTCTGGAGTAGGGCATGAAAAAGAAGCGAAGCCCTGGCTCTGCATGCTGAGGCTCATCTGGTACAGACAATCATGGGTCTGTACATGTGCCCGGTGGTTGGCCGCCTGCTGGCGAACCAAATGCCGTAAATATTGCTCCATGTCAAATGACCCAGCCTGGCCAGCCTGATGAGGTGGTGGGGGCGCGCCTGCGGCCTGTGGAGCATCGCCCTGAGCCTGTCTCTGGGTACAGTACTTCTCAATAAAAGCCCGGGTGATGGGCGGCCGAATTACCTTGGTAGGTGCAACGGGGACTCCGAACGACTGGCAGAGTCCTGTGATCAGTGCGGGAAATCCCAGGGCCCTGTTGGACTTATCTGGGTCCAAAGGGTGCCTGGTAGGCGCCATACCTGCAAAAATATAGATGGCATCAGCGATTAACTGAGCCACATGAACACTCATCCGTGTCAGGATGGCGTACACCAGCTGACACTTCGGCAAAGGGAGGTCGGAATTATGATCGCTGGGCAGGATGTTGCTGAGCAGCAACGTCATCCATATCTGGGTCAGGGTGGTCATGTTGGTGCGCATGATCCGCACTCGCCTCCCTGCAGCAGTCCGGGCAAAATCCTACCCCTGTATACATAGCAGCTGGGCGATGGCCTCCTCATCGAACCCATCAGACCGGTTCCTCCTCTGGCCATACTCGCACTCCTGGCCTTCTTCCAACACCAACGGATATCCTAGGAGCTGGCCGATAGCGTCGGCATCAAACGGGATCCACTGACCCCTTACCCAGGACCTCATGTCACGCACGCCCTCCTCTGTTGGCCAAGCATTGGCATAAAACTCAAGGACTATTTCTGGATCGAACTTGGCCATGGGGGTAACCAGTGATGTCCACCGCCGGCGCCCTATCTTCTCCTGGAAATCAGTATACTCGTCGTCCCTAAGCTGGACGCGTCGCTCCCGGAGAAATGACCATCCCTTGATGGCCTCGAAGCACTGCTGGTGTACAGCGCTCCTAAAGCGGTGACTGTCATACTCAGGAGCGGAACTAGTCCCTTCGGCTGCCTTATCCTTCCTGGACCTCTTTGAGGCAAGCTTCCTCGGGGCCATTTCCTGCGAAGGCAAACATTTGGAAAGTTAGTTTTACCAAGAAATGCTACTCTTAAAACAAAAATGGCATACAACCTCCTCCAATAAACACAAACATCAATGTAAATTTAGAGCAAACTTATGCACATACTTCTTTACGAACGTTCACTTGCACAAGACATTCTTATAACTAAGAAAAATGCACCCATGTACAATCAAGGCACCTTCGTTACCTAGATTATTTATATGTACTTCCAAGGTGTATTTGCTACCTACATCACATGCACTTCCTTGGCTAAATTTACATACATGCATACTCAAAGCATTTGGGGTACCAAAAATTGCACATGTGCACATTCCGGTATTTCTAATACTTATGCATATACAAACTTTGTGATGAATCTTGGCTATCTACACAATAAGGTGCTACATTTCATGCTTTATTCAAGTGTTTTTGCTACCTAAAGCCGTATGCAAATTCAAGTATATTTTCTTTTGCTGACTAAAATTGTATTCAAATTAAAAGGTATTTTTGTAAGGTATTTTCTTTACATAACATGCAACATATTTATATTTTTTGTGAGACATTTTGACTACCAAAAATTACATGTACATACATCCAAGTATTTTGCTACCACACCCAAAGTGTAAATTGCCAAAGGTATTTTGCTACCTATTCTAAACCTATACATTTATGATGAGCAAAATTCCTAAACATCTAGGCATAGGGAAAATATTGTAGCGTGGCTCATAGCAGATTGCTGGCCAAAAAGGGTAACTTTACCCAATATGCACCTCCTCTTGTGTTCTTTTGCATAAAACTTTGGTTCCTAGGCCTAGGATATATGTGGGGCAATTACTCTAGCCCTTTCGGAAATGAATGCATGTCCCAAAAAAAATGGAAAATATGTGCAAACCAAAATGCCCCATGGGTTGTTTCCTTACAAAAATCACGCGCTAATGCCATTGAGGCATTTCACCGAACACTTGGTGGGCGCGCGTTTAGGCATCAATAGCAAGAGAACGAGGACAATGTGGCATGTCCTATTGCTTCAAAATGCATTATAGGCCTAGGGCCATCCCATACAAACCCCCAATTCAACCCAATCAAGCAAGAAAACAAACCAAAATTGCCCCACATATTTGAGCATATTCCCACATTTTAGAGCACCAAAAGGAGATCAAAATACACCAATGAAAAGCTAGAAAGCTTAGGGATGGAATACTTACTTGTTGGTGATGAACAAAAGCGCAAAACGGAATCAAAAAATGCGAAAAATGATGACCCTAGGGCTGCAAACTCGTAAATCCTGTGGGTATGGCTTTTGAAAGGGGAGAAAAGAAGTTTTTGAATGCAAAAACGTCCCCCCTTTCGTCACTTTTATATTTTGGTGCAGGGGTGGCTCGCCCAGGCGAGCTAACCTGCATTTTTTTTTTTTGAGAGGAACATTAACCATGTCCCCTCCTTTCTCATGGATTAGCATCTTGCCTAACTTGAACTTACTTAAGTTAGAATTAGGCGTTGATTACTTATTTTTAAAACAAACAAATAGTAAAAGAAAACTGCGAATACAAAGGATACGGGGCTGCCTTGCAACGACGTTCTCTGCTTGTCTAGCGCAGAGAAAGGGCAACGATCAGTCGGTCGTGACCCCATCCCCACCTGCATCCGTTCCTAAGTACCTGCAAGTAATAAACAACCAGGTATGGCCAATCTTGACCACGTCGTTGTGTTACCTTGATTGGTTTCTGCTGTCCATGTTTGGTCCCCACCCCAAAAGGTAGCTCAAGATGATTCTGCCCCTGTTTTACCACAACAATATGCATGCGTATGCGTATGCATGAATGTTTTCAAATGCAGCAAATTTTAGTGAAAGTTGGTTTAGGTTCAATTTTAATTAAGCGCTTGGGGCATCCCATGAACTGAGCGGAAGGGCTCAGGTGATCACAAATCAACGCAAGGTTTGACCAACGTGAGGACTAAAGCCTCGAATCCACGTTCATTTCTTTGAAAGATTGTAACGAGAGATACAGCAGACAGGAAATCCCTGGGGGAAATCCAGAAAACGCATAAATTTAAAGAACATGCAGCGTCATCCTTAATTGCCCCAGATTCTAAGCATAATATCGCTTGACGACATCAGAATTCACGGGTGAAGGTAGCTCTTCGCCATCCAAGTTGGTAAGCACCAGGGCTCTTCCGGAAAAAGCCCTTTTCACAACAAAAGGACCTTCATAGTTCGGGGCCCATTTTCCTCGATTGTCCTTGACAGCATGGGACATTTTCTTTAGCACAAGGTCTCCCCGTGCGGCGTTAGCTGGAACATAGACGCCAAAGTAGCAAGCGCATCCGCCATTTGATTTTCCTCGCGGGGAACATGATGGAAAGAGATTTCATCAAAGGTTTTAGCCAATTCCTTGATATAGGCTTTGTAGGGTATCAGCTTGGGATCTCTAGTTTCCCATTCCCCTCTCAACTGACGGATTACCAATGCTGAGTCACCGTACACCTTGAGTAGTTTGACATTGGAGTCAATCGCTGCCTGGACGGCCAGGGCACATGCTTCATATTCGGCCATGTTGTTGGTGCAGTCGAATCCTAGCCTGGCTGTGAAGGGTACACATTGATTGTCCGGAGAGACCAACACTGCCCCAACGCCATGGCCTAGAATGTTTGACGCTCCGTCAAACCATACGGTCCATTTGTCCCGATCTTCGTCCAATTTTTCCTCAAACAAGGCCATGATGTCCTCATCCGGGAATTCAGGATGCATGGGCTGATAGTCATTAAGAGGCTGTTGAGCCAAATAATCTGCTAAGGTACTTCCTTTTATCGCCTTTTGGGTGACGTAGACTATATCAAACTCGGATAGCAGGACTTGCCACCGGGCGATTCGTCCCGTGAGAGCTGGCTTTTCAAAGATGTACTTAACCGGGTCCATCTTGGATATCAACCAGGTAGTATGGCTCAGCATGTACTGCCTTAGGCGATGGGATGCCCATACTAAAGCACAACACGTTCTTTCGAGCAAGGAGTAATTCATTTCACAGGTCGTGAACTTCTTACTTAGGTAGTAAACAACGCGCTCTTTCTTTCCGGATTCGTCATGTTGCCCCAGCATACACCCCATTGACTCATCTAAGATTGTCATGTACAAGATGAGAGGCCTTCCAGGTACTGGTGGCATAAGCACAGGGGGATTCATAAGACACTTCTTGATCCTTCCAAAAGCTTCTTGGCAATCCTCATTCCAGCGATCAGTTTGGTTTTTGCGTAAGAGCTTGAACAACGGCTCACAAATGGCGGTGAGCTGCGATATGAATCTGGCAATATAATTTAAGCGTCCCAGGAAGCCTCGGACTTGCCTCTCAGTACGTGGTTCCGGCATCTCAAGGATAGCCTTCACCTTTACGGGGTCTACCTCTATCCCTCTCTGGCTTACAATGAAACCAAGCAATTTCCCTGATTTGACCCCAAAAGTACACTTGGCGGGGTTCAACCTTAATTGATATTTCTTAAGCCTTTCGAACAACTTCCGCAGGTTGACTAGGTGTTCTTCCTCGGATTTAGATTTGGCAATTATGTCGTCCACGTAGACCTCGATCTCTTGATGCATCATATCATGGAACAAAGCTACCATGGCCCGTTGATAAGTTGCCCCGGCATTCTTGAGCCCAAAGGACATCACCTTGTAACAGAACGTCCCCCACAGGGTGACAAAGGTAGTCTTTTCCATATCCTCTGGCGCCATCTTTATCTGATTATAGCCGGAGAAACCGTCCATGAAGGAAAATAAAGCGAAATTGGCCGTGTTATCCATGAGGATATCGATGTGTGGCAAAGGAAAATTGTCCTTGGGCCTGGCCCGATTCAGGTCCCGATAATCCACACATATTCGCACTTTCCCATCTTTCTTAGGGACCGGTACAATGTTGGCAACCCATTCCGGATACCGAGCGACAGCCAGAAAACCAGCGTCAAATTGCTTCTTCACTTCTTCTTTTATCTTCAAGGATGTTTCGGGCTTCATCCTTCTCAGTTTCTGCTTTACCGAGGAACACTCGGGTTTTAGAGGTAATCGGTGCTGTACAATGTCAGAACTCAAACCGGGCATATCTTGGTATGACCAAGCAATGATGTCTTGGTAGTCTTTTAGCAGGATTATTAATTCTTCACGGATAGGTGCGGTAATACTTGTGCCTATCTTCACTTCCCTTTTTCCACTGCCAATTCCTAAGTCTACTAGCTCTGTTTCTTCTTGATGAGGCCCCATTTCTTGGTCCTCATGGGCGACCATTCTTTCTAATTTTGGGGGAAGTCCCACATCCTCGTTTCCTTCATCTTCCGTTTGATTCATTTCTTGCTCGAAGTCGATAGGCGGGTCCCAGGTATTAGTACCTTCGGGGGACTCGTCATCGGATCTGCCGTTTTAGAAAAAGAAGTGAACATGCAAATGAATGAGAATGGGTAGAGACGTAGGAACAGATGAAGAAAGATCCTTGTATTATAAATTCAAAAACAAAAGACGCAAAGCCTTTACAAAAGGAAAAACTCTAAAGCCTAGGCCCAACTATAGAGCTTTTAAAACCGTAAAGGTTTACATTATGCTCGTTGCGTAAATGCCGGGGCGTTCCTCCACTCGCCAATTTCCCAGCTGGAAATCAGGAGGGCATGGTCGTACCAAATCCAATGTACTCGAAACATCATCTTCGTATATCGCGACCACTTGACCTTCGTCTCCCAGACCCGCACTTATAAAGCTTCTACTTATGTGGCAGGGCGGGCTTCCTTCACTTTCTTGCCTCAACCGCGAGCTTTGACCACCGCTCTTTCTTTCCGCGATGCTTCTCTTTATATCCGCCTGAGTGGGTTTATAGCCTAAACCATACTTCCCACGATTTCCTTTGGCATTTATCAAGCTAGTTATACCGCCGTTGTCTTTGCCTAAACCCATTCCGGGTTCGTAACCGTTCCCCAACATAACTCGGGCCATCATTACTGCTGCATCGGACAGGCAAGCTTGCCCAGAGAAGGAGTCCACGAAGGAAATGCTTACCACCTCAAAAGACTGGAAAGCGGTTTCTAATGACTCCTCTGCGGCTTCCACATAAGGCATAGAGGATGGGCAGCTCACCAAGATGTCTTCCTCGCCTGATACGATGACCAGATGCCCTTCCACTACGAATTTCAACTTTTGGTGGAGTGTTGAGGGAACAACTCCTACTGAGTGGATCCACGGGCGCCCCAACAGACAGCTGTAGGGGGGGTTAATATCCATTATTTGGAAGGTAACTTGACAGGTGTGAGGGCCTATCTGTACTGGGAGATCGATCTCTCCCCTAACCTCTCGGCGGGTGCCATCGAAGGCACGAACCACCATTGAACTTGGCTTTAAGTGGGAGGCATTGAATGGTAATTTCTCCAAAGTGCTCTTAGGCATCACGTTCAAACTGGAACCATTATCGATGAGCACTTTGGCTACGATATGGTCCATACACTTGACTGATACGTGCAAAGCCTTATTATGCCCTCTCCCCTCGGCGGGGATTTCTTCTTCGGCGAAGGCAAGATAGTTGTTGGCAGTGATATTGTTGACCAGCCCTCCGAAACCTTCTACCGAGATATCTTGGGCCACATGGGCCTCATTCAGAACTTTTACTAGCAGAGCCCGATGAGGCTCGGAGCTCATAAGTAACTCCAACAGCGAGACCCTGGCCGGGGTTTTGTTGAGCTGTTCGATAACCTTGAATTCGCTCTGCTGAATTATACGGAGGAACTCGCTGGCTTCCTCTAGTGATACCTCCTTTTTACCATCCTTTTTCTCCGGAAGACCTTTTGCCGGAATATCTTTATTCGAAGCGTGGGGTGCTTCGCCATCTTGTTCCTCCACCACTTTTCCTTTTCCCTTGACGTTCGCGGGTTGGACTGGTAGGTCCGGAGGCGCAAACACACGACCACTATGGGTCACACCGCTCAGTCCCGTGATATTTGTTACCTTAGCCGACAACGAGCTGACGTCGGTGGCTTCTTCTTCCTTCCCCCTCGGAAGTGCATATCTCCATGGGACTGCGTGGCTATTTTGGTACGGGAAAGGAAAAGGTTTAGCTGCTAAGGGGTGTCTGGGCTTTTGCGAAGCTGTGCCCTTAGTGAAGTATATCACCAAGGGTTTGGGCTTCGCAACACTGCTCCCATCCGTGGACTGCATGCATATATGCTGCTCTTCTCTTCCTTCACTGCCAACTTTCAGTCGACCTTGATCTATCATCCGCTGTAACAATTCCTCTACTCCCAAACACGTTTCCATGTCATGCAGCTCGCCGGAATGCAGCAAACAGGAATCCTCCTTACACCCACTATGGGGAATCACACCTCCCTTTTGTAGGGCCTCAAAGATAAACCTCCTAGGGGTTGCCACATCCTTTAAAGGTTTAGACCTGCGCGGCCTATCGGACTCAACGGCGTTAACTGCTCCCCCTCCATGATTGGCGAGCGGATTGGTTCTCACATTGGGCCGATCCTCTTGGAAGGTCAGCCATCCAGCATCCATCAAATGTTGGACCTTGTATTTAAGGGCCAAGCATTTTTCAACGGAATGTCCCGGGACACCCCCATGGTACTTGCAAGTTGCATTAGGGTCATACCACTTTGGGAAAGGGGGTTGGAGGACCTTTCCGGGAGTTACCACGGCCAAATGGTTGGCGATGAGGGACGACAAGAGATCTTCGTACGTCATTGGGAGTGAGGTGAATTCTTGAAATGGCCTCGGAGGGAAGTTCCTTGTCGCGTTGGAATTACTGGCCGGGCGAGTCGTGTTCAGAGTTGGAACTTGGGGAGCTTCCCTCTGGGTGGGTGCCTTAGGCTGCACGGGTGCTGAAGTAGAGGCGTTCCCGGTATGAGCCGAGAAGCTCGGGTGATGTTGCGCGTACTGATGGGTACCATGAGGTGTCTGCGGGGGTTTGACCCACGCGGGCGTTGAAGAGACGGCATGGGCATCTCCTTCCTTCCTTTTTGCCCCTGTTGCCCCGATTCTTTTGGCATTCGCACTCGTGGAGGAAAAGTAATCGAACTTTCCTCTTTTCAACCCTACCTCAATTCTTTCCCCGGCGAACACTAGGTCCGCGAAGCTGGACGGTATATAACCTACTAGCTTCTCATAGTAGAACACTGGCAGAGTGTCTACCATCATGGTGATCATCTCTCTCTCAACCATGGGAGGAGCTACTTGTGCCGCCAAATCTCTCCACCACTGGGCGTATTCTTTAAAGGTTTCGCCCTCTTTCTTGAACATATTCTGCAGCTGAGTGCGATCGGGAGCCATATCGGAGTTATACTGATATTGCCTTAAGAAGGCAGTAATCAGATCCTTCCAAGTACGGATACGGGAAGCTTCTAAATTAGTGTACCAAACTACTGCGGCTCCGGCCAAGCTATCTTGAAAGAAGTGTATTAATAGCTTCTCATCCTTAGAGCGTGCGCCCATCTTGCGATAGTACATCTTGAGATGGTTTTTGGGACAAGTCGTCCATTTATACTTGTCGAAGTGCGGCACTTTGAACTTCGGGGGAATAACAACATCGGGTACTAAGCAAAGATCTGTCATGTCTGCGAACGGATAGTCCCCAAATCCTTCCACGGCTCTCAATCTTTCCTCGAGGAGATCAAGCTTCCTCTTTTCTTCGGTTGCCGGGGGCGGTCATTCCGTGGACAAAACTATTGGTTGTGTCGCGATGTTGGGTTGAGGCAACGTGCTGGGTGCCGGCCCTTCGGGGATCGGGGGATAGAACTCGACATCCCTTCGAGCATAGTCTTGAGGGTCTTCGTGGGCCTCGTCGGGCTGTTGAGGAGGCTCTCTTTCAAGGACGGGAGAAGCAATATGGCCCGCATCGTCTTGCAAGACGGGTGGTGAGTAGTTGGGCGGCAATCCATAAGGGTAAGCCGCTCGGTTGTATCCCAGGTGAGGGTTGCCATCATGCCCCAGTGTGTCCCTTCCCCGTCCTACTATGTTTGAGGGAGGATGGTGTGCAGTTGCCAAGAGAGTTGGGTCTGCTTCGGCAGCCGAACTGACAGCGGCAGCGGTGGCCACATTTTTCTCCATGAGCTGCCTCATTCCTAACATGGCCTCCATCATGGAAGCCATCTGTTCTTTCAAAGCCGACATGTCGGCTTTCATCTGTTCCTGTGTCTCCTCTTGATCACCCATCGTTCTAGATTTGGATCTGGTGCGATAGGGATGCCTTGTGGCGCGTTTAGTTATGGTGTTTTTCCCTAAAAAACCAAACGTGAGGAGTGGGTAAAGAAAGAAAGAATGCATGCTAGAGATAAGATGCGGGAGTGATTCGATTTGCACAAGCTTTTTGGAGTAGAAACATGGGACCAACTCATTTTATTTCAAAAAGTTTGTATCTAGTCAAGGTCTGAGAGACCATACAAGTTTCCTAGCGATTTCTAATTATGTGGGCCATTAAGTCTATCATATGCTGACAATAACCGAGAAGCCCATGAATCTCTTCGGGGGCGGAGTTGGTGTCCGCCATCGCCTTGGCCTTGGCTAACAAGCGGGGAAGTTCTTGACTCCCGTTCAAGGTAAGAGCAAACCGATCCATCCACATGGTTGCCTCTTGGTGTAAAGAGTCTATCACCCTTCCTCTAGCCTCTTTTTCCGCGTATACTTGGGCATACTCGTCCGCGATCCTATGCTCGTGGGCCGTGGCTAGACCTAACTCTTCTTGGTACTTGGCAATGATAGCTAGCATATTGGTCTCCGTCTCGCATAAACGCTGAGACAAGCTTCTTTTGGACCTTGAACAGGCAACTAACTCCTCTTTCAAAACCATGCTATGTGCTCGCGACTGGTCGCTCTCTTCCCTTCGCAGCTTGAGTTCATTGTTGCTACCCCACAGAGCTCCGCGAAATTTATTCCGGCCATACTCTTCCTTGTGAGCCCTCTTGGTCTCTTGTTCAAGGGCTCTCGCGGTAGTTGCATTCTCTTCTTGTAATCCGGCACACTCCTTCCGGATGTGCGTAGCGGCCAACTTGAACTTCTCCTTGGCAAGCTTCGCCTTTCCTAACTCGCTTTTGAGAGCTTGGACCTCTTCGTCCTCTTCCAGTGCTTCAAAACTCTCTTCGCTGACAACTTTTAACTTCGCGAGCCAATCTAAACCTCGTATATGAACTTTCAGCCATTCATGGTACCCACCAATGATGCCATTACGAATGCCCCTAAGTTCTTGATCTTTCCTTAACGGGGTTTCCCATGCCTTATGGATTCTTTGTATAGCCTTGAAATTTTGTGCGCCGAAATCCCTCACAAGGAAAGGAGACATGCTTTCTTCCGTCGATGCTCCCCTCATGGGGTACCCTAGTTGTCTTATAGCGAGCGGGGGATTGTAGTTAATACAACCCCTCGTTCCTATCAGCGGAATGTTTGGGTATCCTCCACATGAGAAAAGGACTCCTTCTTTTCCTTCCTTCCATCGGGGGAACCAACTGATTGTTCTACCTCCTATCCCGGCCAAAAGCTAGTCCCAATCTATTCTCCTCTTTTCAGTACACGAGCGATGGCTAAGGAGCGGACATGGATGCCTTGTGTCTTGCTGGAACAAGTGCGAAACCAACCAAACACAGAGGGCGGGCAAGCAACAGATGATCCGTGCGCTACTCTTTTCGCACCTTCGATCAAATGTGTCAAATAAATCTGCCAGAACAGCTACCACCGGACTTTCCTTGCTATGGTGGTATGCAAGGAAAGCGTCGATTGCTGCTAGATCTACCAAACCATCCACGTTTGGAAAGAGGACGACCCCAAAAATTAGCAAAGCTAACACATCCATAAACGGGACCCAATCTCCTTGATTGGCCATACCCCTCGCCCTGTCTTCTAGGTACCTCCGTGGTAGGCCCGCTATGCCGTTCCGAGTCTGTTTTATGCGGTCCAAACCTCTTGCTGAATCCTTGACCACAGTTGCAATTCTGCTCAAAGAGGGGAGACACCCGGAGGAAAGATATGGTTTTCTTCCCCCGAGAGGACATCCTAGAATTTCCTCAAATTCTTCAATGGTTGGTACTAATTGGAAATCTCCGAACGTGAAGCATCTCAAAGGCTGGTCGTAGTATTGGGTGAGCGATGCAATGGCTTCTACGGATATCTCCGCTATGGTTAACTCTAAGATCTTTCCGTAAATCTTGCGGAAAGCTTGCATTTGGAGAGGTTCCATCAACCGCCCTAATTCCTTGATGCTGGTAGTATCTAGGCTTTTAACCTTGACTTGGTAAAACCTCTTGCCGGTTTGATTTGTCCCCATGCTTACTAAAGTGAGACAAAAAGCTGGTGCAAATCAAAACTCCGATATCTCATGGATGGAATGGATGAATGCATGAAGCAATGCATATGACACAGATGCAACTTAGGAATGCGGGGGCCCGAGGAATTGTCTCCTTCTTAGATACAACGTCTAGGGGTAGCAAAGTGCCCCAACGTATGTATTTAAAACGGTGACCCGGACCCTCCATTGATTTGTCTATAGAGAGGATCCAGACAGAACCCCTATGCGATGCATATGCAAAAGGCGCAACAGCATGACAATATTCACTGAACATAAGCAAAAGGGTATATGATATTTATGCATGGCAGTGTGAAAAATGGCACGTAGCGTGTTTGCTTCGTGCCCCTATTTAAGGGACATATAAGGGAGAGAACTAACTAGGCTTTTAGCAATAATCCCCAAGGTAGTCATATCTCTCTTGATGGTTTCTAGAGGTATCATCCCCTTCGAAGAACATATTGCGGCAGTAGGGACTACTAGCAACAATAAGTTTTCAAAGAGAAAAGCTCTAGATGAGGGTTCACTGTAATCAAGCAAGTCGGAGACCTAGCATGATCACAGATTCACCTCCACTCCTTATGTTCCCATGAACCCGGGTATAGGGCCCTTTTTCACTCACAGTGTGTGCAAATAGTGTTGGTGTTTGTGTGCATCAAATGAATAAATATTTACTTCATGCATACATTTTAAAACACACTAAAAGCAACAAAGAGTTTATATACACAAGAACATAATGAAGGGAAACCAACAAAGGGGTAAGTCACGGTAAAACATTGCACAAGATTAAATGGCCTAACTCTCTAAAAACAGTCCCCAGTGGAGTCCCCAACTGTCGCAACCTACCCTTCGGCGGGAGGGCGACGCGTGACTCGCGGGATGCGTGTTCCACAAAAGGAATACGCGCGGAGTTGCCACCAACGTTTATTTGAGGAAAACGTCGGAAAAACCGGAAAAGACGCGATCTACGAACTTTTAAGTGAAAGGTTCGGGAGTTGTATTTACGCACGGGGAAGGTATTAGCACCCCACACGTCCGTCCCAAGGGACGGCAGCCTTTAATAGAATGTGCAAACATGACATTGATTTTTTATGTTCCCTTTTATGTCTTTATATCCATTATACCCTTTTTATATTTTTCTCTTTTTGTGGTCGACAAGGGTGTTTCCCTTTGCTCCTACGTATTCCTCAATTTGCGATGAGGAAATCAGACCTACGTAGTTCTTTCTTATCAAGTGATTCTTTTTTACTTAAGAGGTGATCATTTTAAGGCGTTGGACCTTGAAAATGATCCATTTTACTTAGTAAGAAATTGAAATGACAAACTTCAAAAACCTATTTTTATGGACGAGCTTGACTAGGCGAGTTAATTTTAGCCTTAGTTTCACTTTAGTTATTAGTCAATTCAATTAAGAATGAGAAATCCCAAAGAGAAAACGTCCGATTGATTTTCCGCTTTATTTTACTAAAAGACGTTTTTTTTATTATTATATTATTATTTTACCTCTTTTTTTTATTTCCAACGTGGTTACGGCTCGACCGAACGGTCGGAATTCATTTTAACCGAAGTTAACGGATAATACAATTCAAGCGATCGGTGGAAATTTATTTTATTTTTAGTTTAAGCGAGAAATGACTTAAATAAAATGGCTTAAGCACGTCAAAAGGGGGTATAAAAAGTAAATGAAACGAGAATAGAAATACACAAAACACAATGTGGACCACCATGGGTACATAGAATGAATCGAAAAGCTTGGTTCGAGGTACTTACCCGTTGAAGATCGAAGAACGATGAAGAACGAATGAAGAACGTCGAAGAACGGTCGAAACCTTTGCGAAATTCTTCACGGAAAACGTTACGGAAACGTTTCGGAAGCGCCTCGGCTTAGATTTTCTCCACGGAAACAATTTTTCCAAGCAAATTCGAAAGAGAGAGAAGTGCCTAAGGGGCTGAACCCTTTTCCTTCTCACTTCCTCCCCTATTTATAGCAAAATAGGGGAGATGCTTGCCGCCCAGCTCGCCCAGGCGAGCAGGGTTGCTTCCTCCAGAAGCAACAGCCTTCTGGAGGAATCTTCTGGAGGGCCCAAGTGGGCCTGGTTGCTATTTGCACCCCCATTTTTACTAAGTACACCCCCCTGCCTTTTTTTGGTAATTCTTTTTTCGTAAAGTTACGGAAACTTACGAATTTCGTAACGATACTTGTTTTCTTTCCGTAATGTTACGGAACCTTGTGGATTACATAATCATCCCCTTTTTGACTTACGGAATGTTACGGAACCTCACTAGTTGTGCAACGATGCTTCCATTTGATTTCCGGTGTGTCACCGAACCTTACGGATTGTGCATCAATATTTTCTTTTGTTTTTCGGTACGTCCCGAAATTTCACAAATTGCCTAATGATGGGTGCCAAGCACCTTACAAGGACCAAACAAAAGTCGCATGTCATCAAGCAAAGGTCCCCGGACGAAATTAGGGTATGACAATACCCTAATTTCGTCTGGGGACGTTTGTTTACAACCATTTAAAATCTTGCCAGCCGAGTTGAGATGCTTAACACCCATCGCTGCGTAATCCGTAAAGTTTTGCGACGTCTCAAAAGCAAATCAGCCAAAAACACAAAATGGGGGGTGAACTGATCAATTTAGGGGGGTGTACCTAGTCCTAGGCCCATCTGGGATATTCTGGTGGGAGGTTGCTTCAGGAGGAAGCTACTTAGCTCGCCTGGGTGAGCTGGGCGGCAACCACCTCCCTCTTTTTTGCTATAAAATGGTGTTTGGGGCTGAGGGGAAGGGGTTCAACACTTTGGATATTCAATTTTAACTTAAAATTAGTGAGGAGAAGAAGAAAGAAGTAAAAAATCCAAGCCGAGGCGCTACCATAACGCTTCCGTGATCAATTCCGTGAATGTTCTGCGCCGTTCTTCGTTCGTCAATCTATAACAAGTTAGTTTTCAATTTCGAAGCTTTAAATTCATTCTATGCACCCTTAGGGGTCCATTCTTGCTTTGCATGTTTTCATCTTCATCTCGTCTACTTTCGGTATTCTTTTTCTTCGTTTTAAGCGATTTTCAACCAATCGTTTAAGCCGTAACCTCATTTAATCGATGTTAAAATGAATTTCAACCAATCATTTGCATTGTGATCCCATTTAATTGCCTTTAAAATAAGATTCAACCGATCATTTGTGTTGTAACCTCGGTTAATCATTAAAAAGGTGAGTTTCAATCGGACATTTACTTTGAAAGTTCTCTTTAAATGAGTTGAGAAATAAACAAGTGAAACTAAGGCTAAAATTAACTCACAAATCAAACTTTTGCCTGCAAAAAGGTCATTTGATATTGTTCAAGGTCCAATGCCTTAACGATTCTCCCCTTTCAAAATTAAGAGATCATTCAAGGTCCAACGCCTTAACGATTCTCTTCTTTCAAAAATCAAGAGATCGTTCAAGGTCCAACTCCTTAACGATTCTCTTCTTTCAAAAATCAAGAGATTGTTCAAGGTCCAAACACTTTAACGATTCTCCCCTTTCAAAATCAATATATCGTTCAAAAGGGTCCAGCGCCTTAAACAATTCTCTCTTAAAAAAAATCAAAAGATCATTTGAAGGTCCAACGCCTTAAAAAACTTTTGTTTACAACTAAAATCAATCATTCAAAAAATATAATAACTTAATCAACGTTTAGTTCTGAAAGAACTACATAGGTCTGATTTCTTCATCGCAATTGAGGAATATGTAGAAGCGAGGGAAACACTCTTGTCGACCACAAAAAAGTAAAAAAAACATAGAAGGCAAGAAAATACATAAAAAAGAAAAAAGAAAATACATAATTTTGAAGTCATGATTTGCACACTCGATTAGAGGTCGTCGTTCCTTGTGACGGACGCATGGGGTGCTAATACCTTCCCCGTGCGTAAAAACAACTCCCGAGCCTTTCATACTTAAAGTTCGTAGACTCACTTTTGGTTTTTCTAATGTTTTCCTCAAATAAACGTTGGTGGAGACTCCGCACATTTTCCTTCCATGGAAGATGCACCCGTGAGCCTCGCATCGCCTTCCCGTCGAAGAATAGGTTGCGACAAATATTAAGTACTAAATTGGAAGGTAACCTGAAGCAATCCTAATTAAAATGCAGATGTCTATTTTCAGAACTATCATAATCAAGCCACACTACTACAAAATAATCCTTTCAAAGACGGTTATAGAACACTTTTCACAATGGTTTTCAACCGTCTTTCAATCCACCATTGTGGAAAGTGTTGACTTTCTACGACGGTTTTTAAACCATCTTAGAATCTCGATTTCTACATCGGTTTTTTAAGAAACTATCTTAGAATATGTTGTTTTTTGTTTAAAAAATGTGAAGATTTAAATACGGTTTTTCAAAAAACCGTATTAGAAAGTATACATTCTAAGATTGTTTTCTACTTTCTAACACAGTTTTCAGTTAGAATGTATACTTTATGACGGTTTTCTAGAGAATTATCTTAGAAAGTCTACAGTCTAAGACAATTTTTTGAAAACTATCTTAAAATGTGTTATTTTTTTGTTAAAAAATATTAAGAAGGTGAGGATTTAAAGACAAAGATTTTTGGCTTATTTGGATTTTATTTATCACTGAGATGAAACGTGCAAAACATGGAACAAGAAAACTCAAAATTAGAACATAAAACTAAAATTAAATATGAATTATCTCATGTTGCAGGAATAAAGTGCCCATGCAATGCCCAATGTACCTGTCGCAACCTGCCCTTCGGCGGAGGCACGATGCGAGACTGGATGGTGCGTCTTCTAAGGAAGGAAAATACGTGGAGTCACCACCAACATTTATTTGAGGAAAACATCAGAAAAACCAAAATAGAAAAGGTCAAAGGTCTGCGTATTTTGAAAATGAGAGTTCAGCAATTGTTTACGCACGGGGAAGATATTAGCAGCCCATGCACCCGTCACAAGGGACGACAGCCTCTAATCGAGTGTGCAAATCATGACTTCAATATTATTTATTTTCCTTTTTATCTTTATTTTCTTTTTGGCTTTTTATGTTTTTTTATCTTTTTGGGGTTGACAAGGGTGTTTCCCTTGCTCCTACGTATTCCTCAATAGCGATGAGGAAATCAGACCTACGTAGTTCTTTGAGAACTGAAGGTTTGTTTGTTAAATTGATTTTATCTTTTTTTGAAAGATTGATTTTACTTGGACAAAAGTCGTTTAAGGCGTTGGACCTTTGAAATGATCTTTTCATTTTGAATAGAGAAGAAAGAGTTGCTAAGGCGCTGGACTTTGAAACGATCTTCTCAATTTTGAAAAGAGAATCGTTTAAGGCGTTGGACCTTGAAACGATTTTCTCAAGTTTGAAAGGAGAGAATCGTTTAAGGCGTTGGACCTTGAAACGACCTCTTTATTTTTTGAAAGGAGAGAATCGTTAAGGCGTTGGACCTTGAAACAATTTTCTCAAGTTTGAAAGGAGAGAATCGTATAAGGTGTTGGACCTTTGAACGATCTCTTGATTTTTTATTTATGAAATGAAGAAGTTTATGAGCTGGTTTTATCTGGTTTTGGCTCACTAATCTTCAATTCCTTCTTTAAGATAACTTGTGGCATTAATGACCAGTTAAAACTTATTCTACATTAATGAAAAGAGTTTACGACACAAATGATCGGTTGAAATTCATTTAAAAAGTGATTAAGTGAGATTACAACACAAACAATCGGTCGAATTTTATTTTAATGGTGATTAAACGAGATTACGGTATGGACGATCGGTCGAAACTCGCTTTAAACAAAGAAAAAGATCACCGATGATCGAAGAAGGAGATGGAGATGCACAAAAAATAAAGGGGACCCCTAAGGGTCCATAAATCAAATTCAAATCCTTAAAGAAAGCACTAACCGGATGAAGAACGAATAACGACTGAAGAACAAACAACGAATGGTGTAGGAATCAATCACGGATGCGATTCGGAAGCGTTTCAGGCTTGTTTTCTCTCCTTTCTCTTCTTTCTTCTTCTCTTTGGACCTCTCAACCTTGGGAAACCTCAGGGAACTCAGGGACCTCCTTTCCTTCAGCCCCTCATGCCTATTTATAGCAAAATAAGGCATTTGGGCTTAAGGTAGCTCCCCCAGGCGAGCTAGTTACTTCACCTTTAAATTTTCTAGTGGGCCCAGGGGCTGAAGAATGCCCTAAACTGACCATTTTGCCCCCATTTTGAGTATTTAGTGTTAAGCAGCTCAATTCGGCTGGCAAGAATCCAAATATTAACAAACAATCATCCCCGAACAAAATTAGAGTATGACAATACCAAATTCAGCTATTTCTTTATTTATTTTTTATTAATTAACCAAGAAGCACCTAAATATTAGTATTCAAGGATGCTACTAATGACAAGAATTAGAGAGTAAACAAAAATTTTGGTAATTTGTGATACTAACTACAAAATGAGTTAAGTGTTAAATGTAAAGCAAAGCTAAAATTAAATACTCCTTGAAGTGTCCATGGGATGCTTATCAAATGCTGTTGTATTATTCAATTTTTATTTAAGCAATGAAGCACCTAAATTTAAGTGCATAAGGTATGCTACTAAAAACAATTGGAGAGCCAATTACTTAGTGTGTTCCAAATTGTTATACTAACCACAAAATGATCGTTGAATCCAAAGCAAGCTAATAAGGTCATCAACAGAACCTAAAGAAATCATGAGCAACATGTAGCTACATCATTTCAGATACCAGACAGTGAGAGAGTGAGAGAGGGAGATAGATCAAGAGATTTAACCAAATAATGGATACAACTATAATTAATGTATGTATATACAAGAGCAACATGAAAGTCAATCTAAAGATTGTACCAATCTAAAAGTGTTAGACCCTAATTTTGTCCAAACAAGTTTTTAAAAACGAAAAAAAAGAAAACAAAAAAAAATTAAAGAAAAACAAAAAAAGAAAAAAGGGAAAGAAATAATAAAAGAGAAAATAGAGAAAAAGAAAAAAATGGAAAAAAGAAAGGAAGAACAAAAAAAAGAAAAAAGAAAAAAGGGAAAGAAAGAATAAAAGAGAAAACAAGAAAAAAGAAAGGAAAAAACAGAAAAAAGGAAGAACAAAAAAAATGAGGAAAGGAAGAACAAAAAATAATATCAAAAAACGGGAGAGAATAAGAGGAGATAAAAGGAGAAGAAATAGTATAAAAGGAGGAAGTCTAAGTATCACAAGGATACACGATTACACAGAACAAAAAACACACAGAGAAGAAAATACAAAGAGAACAAACAGAAAATAAGAAGAGACACAAATCCCAAAGAGATGAAAGGAGCCAACAGCGTTGTGCCGTTTGGCACTGCAGCCAGAGAAGGAGGAAAGGTCTCTAGGTATCCTCTCATTCCTTCCCTCGCATCTCTTCCTTTCTTCCTTCTTCTTTCCTTAGCTTTTACTTCCCTCACTTCTCCTCTTTCGTTGTTTTTTGTTCTTTCTTTTGGTCTATTGTTTGATTCGTTCCATCTCGCTGGTGAGCTCCTTGGTCACCGACGAGATACATAGAATTTTGTTTTTGGTGCTTGTTGCCCATCATTTGAATGAAAAAAATAAATCTTAAAAAAAGAGAGGTTAAAACAAACTTGGTTCGTTAAGCGTGAAACAAAATAAAAATTGCTATTTACTCCACCCATTTTACACATACACCTTCTTTCATCTTGGACCTTTCTCATTTTTTGAGAAATCTAAAATAAAATAAATATTACTAGTATATCCTCCTTTCTCCATGTATGCACCCCTACCACTTAAGCTGACGACCAGGCTTTCCATATTAGCATGTTGTCAGTGTTGACTAAGTCAGAGTAAACCCTTTGACTTTGACCCTAAAAAGAGTAAATAATAATAATAATAAATAGTTAAATTAGTAGGCTGTTCTTTATTTTATTTTTCTGTTTATCTCCATTATTTATCTTATTCTTCAATTTGATTGTCTTTTTATTGCATAATTAGTTATTTTAATTAATAGTGCGTTGTAAATATTTCGCTACCTATTTATTTTATTTTCTCTCACGTTTTAATCCCACACCCTTAATTACTAAGTGTATTCATCGCTTTTATTATTTAGTACGCGCTTACATTCAATGTGCTCCATGCTGGGTCTCTGACTTGCTTGGTGGTGTTTTAATAAAGTGTGGATAAATTTTGTGAACTGTATGCTGAGTCTCCGACTTACTTGACTTCACAAATTTTACCGTAAACCCGAAATCTTTTTCACATTTTGTGCACTCCATGATGGGTCTCTAACTTGCTTGGTGGTGTTTCAATAATATGTGAGTAAAATTTTGTGAATGCCATATTGGGTCTTTGACTTGCTTGACTTCACAAAGTTTACCACCAAACTAAAATCTTTTCTAAAAAAGTGTAAAAATAATCAAACAAATGATTAGTCAATTCTCCTTTTTTTTCTCCACAAAAATTGCACATTATTCGAGATCACTTCAAGGTCCAATGCCTTAAGTGATTCTCTTTGTTATTTCTTACAAGTCAACATTGTTTCAAGCTCCAATGTCTTAATGACTATTTGTCATGCAATTAAAACAAATCTTTTAAAAAAAGTAAAATCAACCCAACAACGTAGTTCTTTAAGTCTGAATGTTTGGGTGTTAAGTTGATTTTATGTTTATGAAAGATTTATTTTAATTGCGAACAAAGAGTCGTTTAAGACATTGGACCTTTAAACGATGTTTTAAATTTTGAAAATGGAGAGAATCATTAGGGTGTTGGATCTTGAAATGATCTTAAGTGATATTTGATGAAATGAAGTTTAGTTATGCGTTGGTTTTATCTTGGTTTTGTTTATTAACTTTGAATCTCATTAAAGACAACTTTACTGCACTAGTGATTGGTTAAGATTGCACTTTACAAAGAAAAAGAGATTGCCGATGATAGATGGAGAAGATGAATATGCACATAATAACAAGGGGACCCCTAAGGGTACATAGATCACATTCAATCCCAAAAAATAAAACTAACTAACTGGTGTGAAGAACACCGAACAAGAAACAACTTAGTGACGATCACAGTCGCGATTTGGTAGTGTCTCGGCTTTGTTTCCTCTTCTTTCTAAATTCTCTCAATTCCCTCAAGTACTGAACCTTGGAACCCTTTAAACCCCCCCTAGGATGCCTATTTATAGGCAAAAGGCCACTTTGGGGTGGACACAGCTTGCCCACGCAAGCTGAACCTTAGCCCTGAAGTAACTAGCTCACCCAGGCGAGGTGGAGCTTGCCCAGGCGAGCCAATTTCTTTAACATGAAGTTATTTGATGGGTCAGGCGAGTTAGATGCTAGCCTGGGTGAGCTAGGGTCCAGAAAAACCTAAAAAAATACCTTTTTGCTCCCTTCCTTGGCATCCTTTTGTATTCTTGATCAAAACACTGAGTGATCCTTTGCTTTGTGTGGTAAGTGATGTCGAACACTGCAATTCGGCTAGCGAGAATCAAAACATCGGTGCATGATAGTCTCCGGACGAAATTAGGGTCTGACAGTTGCTCCTCTTTACTTATCTTTTATTGAAAATGAAATGGTAAGTAAAGATAAGGACACTAATTTCATTCGAGCGATCTTGCTATTCGGACAGGCAACTGGTGAACACCAAGGAAGTGAAACCGAAAAAAAAAGGACATTGAAGTCTTATAAAACATAAAATGGAGGACATTGAAGTCCTGTAGAGTAGAAGATATTGGAAGTTTTTTTTCCAAAGCATAGAAACAGAGGACGTTGAGTCCTAAGAAGCACAAAGACAAGGACATTGAGTCCTATAAAAGACAGAAGACATTGAAGTCTTATAAAGTGTACAAGACAGAAGACATTGAAGTCTTGTAAATGTAAAAGACAGAAGACAATTAAGTCTTGTAAATGTAAAAGATATAAGACATTGAAGTCTTGTAAATGTAAAGACTGTAGACATTGTAGTCTTTGAAATGTTAATGAAGACATTGTAGTCTTTGAAAGGGTAAATTACCGAAGACATTGAAGTCTTTGAAATGTAAATGAAGACATTGTAGTCTTTGAAAGCGTAAATGACTGAAAACATTTAGTCTTTGAAATGTAAATGAAGACATTGTAGTCTTTGAAAGCATAAATGATTGAAGACATTGAAGTCTTTAAAATGTAAATGAAGAAATTATAGTCTTTGAAAGCGCAAATGACTAAAGACATTGAAGTCTTTGAAATGTAAATGAAGACATGGTAGTCTTTGAAAGAGTGAAAACAAAAGACATTGTAGCCTTTGCAATCATAAAGCAGAGGGCGTTGAGTCCTATGAAAAAAAACAAAGGATGTTGAATCCTATGAATCATGCAATTGGATTTTGGCAATTGGTGTGTAATGAGAAATCTATGGACTCATAGCCTGATGTGAAACATGGGTCTTGGAATGCATGGACATGGAGACTTTGCCGTAAAATGAAGTAAATGCAGGTTGTATACGCAACAATGCAATGCAATGAAAAATTATGCAATGTTCATGACATTCTTTCCTCTTTTGGTGATCTTATTTTTGTTTTAGTTTTTCTTCCCCTTTTTTTGTGTGGAAAAAACACAGATTGACTGTATCTTCTAAAAGACGAGATAACTCATGCAACCTCACCCTATCTTTTGCAAATCTCTTCGGGGACTCCCTCAAAGTGTATGTTTTGATTTAATCACTTGACAATTTTGGATGACGATAGTGGAGCCATCTGACAGTTAATCAATCAATTGAAATATTGATCCTAGGGTTCGTCCCTTTATTTTTTTTAAAACGTTCTATTATTCTGCATAACAAGGAAACATATGGGCTTTATTGGGCTTGTAACGTTGTCAGGGGTAAGCGGGCTATTGAGTAAGAACCTTAAGAGTCTTGCTTGTACTTTTGTTCCTTTCAACTCTTGGGTCAGGCTTTACTCCTTTTGTCTTATAAATTAATCCTTATTGCACTTTTGTGCCTTCCTTGTAAAATTTGGAGATCTTTTGTCTCTCTTTTTTCTTCACTCGTCTCTGGGGAATTCTACTTTCTTTTCATTGTTGCCCAACTTCATCCATGTGTTGTTTGCATTGCTCTTCCTGCCAGTTTAGCGGTGGTTCCTTCCCAGGGTTTTATTGTTTTGTTTTTTTCTTTGTTTTTTAAAGAAAAAAATATGCTTTGGCTCAGATGGGGTAGTAAGGGATAAATCAGTGTTTGGGATGAAGAAACATGGCCATGTGTCATTTCAAATCTTGACTAGGTACTTTAATAGTTTGGATTTTGGGACCAAACCTCTAATAAACACGCTCCTTATTCTTTCTTCATTTTATTTTTTACTACCCTAATTTTTTCCTAGGCTTCCCTTTCGGGTTTTCAACCTATCAGGTGAGAACTTCTTATTTGCCCCTAGATTTGCTTGAGGCTCATGCATATTGCCTCCCATTGCCCAGTGTAGGGCTTTGAGGCATCTATTGTTGTCTTTTGTCATAACCTTTTAGCAAGGAAAAATGAAAGAAACTATGTAGGTTCTCGAAAATGAATTTTCAAGGATGAAAAATAAAGGATTTTCAATTGACAGATTAAGTCGAATGACTCTTGTTCTTGACAACTCACTTTTCTCTCAAAAAGGCAACTTTTAAGAATGATAAAATGAGGTCACATGAATGTCTGTACTTCTTATTTTTATTTGAAACACAGTCAATCAACGTTTTGTTTTTTTTTTAACTTTACTCGTTGTTTATGGCACTCCTACCAAACATGTAGAATGAGCAATTTCTGATTGAATAGATTTGGAGATCAACTCAGGAGCGCAAGTCACTTGAGCAAACAAGCAAACGACGTAGTTCACATTTAAGTAAATGTTAAATATGCAACGATGTAATTGTGAAAGAACGAAAGAGAAGGACATCAAATTCATCCATATTATTAGCATCGTGACTGTTGTTTACAGTAATGGCATAAACTTGAAAATCCTAATGAGTCATTGGAGACATCTAACAACAACCTTCAAATTGCCCCAGGTATCATGCACAGTATTTCTCGACAATGTCTGAATTCACAAGCAATTGTCCTTCTTGAATTTTAGCCAGCCTGCATCAATTAGTCTTTGCACCTTATGTTTCAGGGTCATACAATGCTCAATGGAATGCCCCGAAACTCCTCCATGATAAACACATGTTGCATTCGAGTTGTATCCTCAGGAAAATGAGGGTTGAGGAATGTTTGTTGGGATTATGGCTACCATTGCATTATTGAGTAGATATGGGAGTAAGTTAGCATACGACACCGGAATCGAGGTGAATTCTACAGGCTTCTTTTCTGGAAAATTCCTTCCCTAGTTGGTGTTTTGGTTCGTATTAAGGGTGATGTTTAGCCTCGGATGTGCAATAGGTGGGTTTTGTGGCTGATTTAGGGGCGGCCTTTGTGGATGATTGGGTGTTCCTGGCTGGTAGGGTGGTGGGTGATAAGAAGGACTAATATTGGCTGAGTATTGATATTGTTGAGCTAGTGGGAAATTTGTTCATGTAGGAATGACAGTCACAACATGGGTTCCTCCCTCCTTCTTATTTTCTCCATTTTCCCCAGGCTTCCTATTCATCAAAGCCGTAATCAAATTTGCCTTTTCTTAGGCCTACCTCGATCCTCTCACCTGCAAACACAGGTAATGAGTCTACCATCATTGTTATCATTTCCCTTTCCATCATTGGAGGTGCTACTTGAGCTGCCAAATCCCTCCACCTTTGGGCGTATTCTTTAAAAGATTCATGCTCCCTCTTACACATGTTCTGTAGTTGCATTCTATCCGGAGCCATATCAGAATTGTACTGATACTGCCTAAATAAGAAAACCATTAGGTTTCCAGGAACTGACCTGGGACGGTTCCAGATTAGTATACCATGTGACGGCTTCCCCAGTAAGACTTTCCTGGAAGAAATGCATCAACAATTTTTCATCTTTTGCGTATGCCCCCATTTTCCTATAGTATATCTTCAGGTGATTCTTAGGGCAAGTAGTTCCCTTATACTTAACGAAATCCGACACCTTGAACTTTGGAGGAATGACCACGTCGGCCACTAGGCATAACTCTTCCATGTCAGCAAAGGCATAATTTCTGCCTCCTTCAATGACCCTCAGCCTTTCCTCTATATGATCAAATTTCTCCCTTTCCACCATGGCGGGAGGCACTCTTCCCACCGTAGAATGCAAGGGTTGTGGTTTTCAGATAAGAAAATCAAATGTACTCAGATAAGAAAATCAAATGTAGCATTTCAATAATTGCCATTGGATTCAAATTTATCAATATACACTTTATATAAAGAATATTAATTATCAAACATGCAAATTTACATGTAATTTAACCCTTCATTTGGATAAAAATTTTTGCATATTAAGTCTTATTAAGCTTATGTAGTGGTCTAACGAGTCATAAGACAATTATCATGTGTCTGGAACTCTAGATTGCCTTACAAAAGCAGCCTATGTGAGCCAAATAAGGCACACATGCCATAAAGGGAATTTTAGTTATCAAAGTCAATTGGCGATGATGTCTTGATGAATCACCCAATGATCAGATTAAGAAAACCACTACTATCTATTTAGTTAACCATCCACTAGCCCCTTTGTATAAATGTTGGCTTCCGCATAAACATCATTCATTTCAAATAGCAATCAATACCAGCATAGGGTGGATAGGGAACATGGTGTGAATGTATGTATACATGATTTTGATGATGTCAAAAGAAGAATCAAACAAGGCTCATTTTGCTTCAAGATTAATACAAGATTGTTTCAACAAACAAAGCCTTGATTCAAGATTTCTTCAAGATCAAGCCTTGCTTCACAATGAAAGGTTTCAAGTCATTCAAGGCACATGTAATCAATTACCAATACATGTAATCGATTACCAATGGTTTGAAAGTGTGTAATCGATTACACATCATATGTAATCGATTACCAGAGACTCTGAACGTTGAGAATTCAAATTATAAATGAAGGGTCACAACTGTTCAAGAAAAATAATTGTGTAATCGATTACACTAATTTTGTAATCGATTACCAGAGCGGATTTTCAAGGAATATCGCCAACAGTCACATCTTTTCATTAGATTTGTGAATGGCCATCAAAGGCCTATAAATAGGTGACTTGGGCATGAATTTTATGCAGAGAGTTTTGCTTGGCAAAAATGTCTTATCCTCTCAAAAGACAATGAGAGAGATTCCAAAAGAACTTCATTGTCAAATGCTCTCTCAAGAAATCCTTGATCAAACACTTGCAAAATCTATAAGGATTCTTACATGATCTTCATTGTAATATTCTTCTCTTGAAGAGAGAATTCTTCTTCCATTCTTCTTATTCAATGAGATTGGTTAAGAGACTGTGAGTCTCTTGTTGTAAAGGATTCCTGAACACAAGGGATGGGTTGTCCCTGTGTGGTTCAGACTTTGTAATGGATTTTACAAAGATAGTGGAAATCTCAAGTGGGTTGCTTGAGTACTGGACGTAGGCACGGGTTGTGGCCGAACCAGTATAAAACTGTGTTTGCATTCTCTCTTCCCTTATCTCATTTATGTTATTGCAATCAATTTTGCCTTGCATGTTTATAGAACATTATTAAATTGATTGTTGTTGCTTCTTCTGCATTCTAAGCCTATCCCTCTTAAGATTATTGAGGCCACAAGGTGTAACAAGTGGTATCAGAGCGGGATTCTTGTATAAAGTTTAAAAACTTCAAGAATAGATATGGCCTCAACCAAATTTCCGTTTTATGAGGAAAATTCTATCAATAGGCTCTTATGTTCAATGGTGAGGGTTATCATTATTGGAAAACCCAAATGCAGATCTTTATAGAAGCCATAGATCTAAAGATATGGGAAGCCATTGAATTTGATTCATTTATTCCTACAATGGTTGAGAGAAATGCAACTACATAAAAAAAAACTAGAGAAGAAAGAAGATGATGATGAAAGAAGAAAGAAGAAGGTTCCTCTTTAGCCCCAAAATGCTGAGTGCGATAAACTTGGGCACATGAGATTCAATTGTCCTATGTTTAAAAGAAGAATGGAAAAATCCGACAAGATGAATTTCAAAGAGAAGAAAGAAAAGAAAGGATATATCACTTGGGAAGATAATGTCATAAATTATTCAAGTGATTCAGAGAAGAAAATCATAAGTCTGGATATCATGATGAAAGACTATGAAAATGGAGAAGAGCAAAGTCGATACATTGATAGCAATTTCTCCAAACACATGGCATGCATCAAAGTTTATTCATTTTTCTCTCCAAGATAAATGAATATGTGATTTATGGAGACAGCAAACGAAGGTCACATTTCTCCCCAAGAAAAGTGAATATGTGATATATGGAGACAACAAACAAAGGCCACTTGATCAACAACCCCAACAAGTAATATCAAATGATACCAATGGGTCACTTGTCTTTGATTAATTACTTTTGATGCTTATTTTCTACTTGAGTTTAGACTGTTCTTGATGATTGTGATTGAATTTGATTGACTGTGTTTGATGATTGATTGATTGTATTTTTTATTGTGTGTTTGATTGTCTTTGATGTTTGTTCCTGATTGAGTTTTTGATTGTTTTTAAAGAATCTATTAAACTTTTCAAATTAGTTTCATGTTTTAAGAAAACTATTCAATTTAGAAAAGGAAATTTTGAAATTGAAATTTGAAATTGAAAATTGAAATTTGAAAAGTTAAATTTGAAAATTCAAAATTAAAATTTGAAATTTGAAATTAAAATTTGAAAGTTGGAAGTTGGAAGTAGTTATTGGAAGTTGAAAGTTAAAAATGGAAGTTGGAAGTTGGAAGTGGAAGTTACTGGAAGTTGGAAGTTGGAAATGAAAGTTATTGGAAGTTGAAAGTTGAAAATGGAGGTTGGAAGTTGGAAGGGGAAGTTACTAAAAGTTGAAATTGGAAGTTGGAATTTAAAATTTAAAATTTAAATTTTAAAAATTTGAAATTTGAAATTTGAAATTTGAATTTTGAATTTTTTTTAATAATAGAAATTATTGTGTATAGTTAGTCGATTGTTAATTTAATTAATTTGATTTGAAATATTTGATGATTGATTGTGTTTGATTGATGTGTTATTGTACTTGTTTTTGCTTGATTAATATTGAAATATTGTTTTAATGCCTTTTGCTATCACTTGATTCTCATACATTGCAACAAGTGGTAACATCTTTCTCCTTTCTATTCATGATTTGTTTTTGATGTTGACAAAGGGGGAGAGAAAGATAAAAGATAAAATAGTAAGAAAAATTATCTATTGTTTATGAGACAATTTGTTTACATAAGAAATAGGGCCTTATATACCCACCACAGTAGAAAGAGTTTCAATAGATGGTAGTTCATCAAGTAAGAAAAATTATCTATTGTTTATGAGACAATTTGTTTACACAAGAAAAATATGAAATCTTCAACTGTCTCATATAAGCAATCATTGCAAAACCAAGGGGGAGTAAACTATATGCAAATAGATATTTTTTTCTTTGTTGTTGCTCCTAACCTACAGGTGGTTGTCATCATCAAAAAAGGGGAGAATGTAAATCATGAAGATTTTGATGATGTCAAGAAGAATTGAGAATTTTCTTGAGAAAGGGGGAGAATGTAAATCATGCAAGCTTTGATGGTTTTGAGAAGAAATCACATGTTTGTCATCATCAAAAAGGGGGAGAATGTGAATGTATGTATACATGATTTTGATGATGTCAAAAGAAGAATCAAACAAGGCTCATTTTGCTTCAAGATTAATACAAGATTGTTTCAACAAACAAAGCCTTGATTCAAGATTTCTTCAAGATCAAGCCTTGCTTCACAATGAAAGGTTTCAAGTCATTCAAGGCACATGTAATCGATTACCAATACATGTAATCGATTACCAATGGTTTGAAAGTGTGTAATCGATTACACATCATATGTAATCGATTACCAGAGACTCTGAACGTTGAGAATTCAAATTTTAAATGAAGGGTCACAACTGTTCAAGCAAAATAATTGTGTAATCGATTACACTAATTTTGTAATCGATTACCAGAGCGGATTTTCAAGGAATATCGCCAACAGTCACATCTTTTCATTAGATTTGTGAATGGCCATCAAAGGCCTATAAATAGGTGACTTGGGCACGAATTTTATGCAGAGAGTTTTGCTTGGCAAAAATGTCTTATCCTCTCAAAAGACAATGAGAGAGATTCCAAAAGAACTTCATTGTCAAATGGTCTCTCAAGAAATCCTTGATCAAACACTTGCAAAATCTATAAGGATTCTTACATGATCTTCATTGTAATATTCTTCTCTTGAAGAGAGAATTCTTCTTCCATTCTTCTTATTCAATGAGATTGGTTAAGAGACTGTGAGTCTCTTGTTGTAAAGGATTCCTGAACACAAGGGATGGGTTGTCCCTGTGTGGTTCAGACTTTGTAATGGATTTTACAAAGATAGTGGAAATCTCAAGTGGGTTGCTTGAGTACTGGACGTAGGCACGGGTTGTGGCCGAACCAGTATAAAACTGTGTTTGCATTCTCTCTTCCCTTATCTCATTTATGTTATTGCAATCAATTTTGCCTTGCATGTTTATAGAACATTATTAAATTGATTGTTGTTGCTTCTTCTGCATTCTAAGCCTATCCCTCTTAAGATTATTGAGGCCACAAGGTGTAACACATGGTTATCAAACTCTAGTTTTAAATCTTAAAATCGTACAATTTTATGAGTCTACACACCCCCAACGAGTTGAATTGCACACAAAATCGTTTTCTGATATACTCAGAGTAAACTAGGTAGAATCATACAATTTTATGATTTTGTGTTTTTTAATTTATTTTGTTGAGTTCCGACTCTAAACTTTAGTTAAGTTATGAACTTTAATTTTTTGTTATTTATAGGTTCATACAAAGTGGAGAAATCGCTTGCACCAAATGAAGATGAATGACTTAGTATATGTGATGTACAACTTGAAGCTAAGAAGTAGATAAATAAGAAAAATTGTTGCTCTTCCATTTGAAGATATGAAATTTGGTGATGAGTGGATAATAGAAGAAGGAGATGATATTTTGATGAAGACAATTTCCAAGTTGAGCAACCTCTAGGTGAAAGTGGTAGTGTAAGCAATATTGGCTTGGTTGAAGGATGTTTAAGTGATCCAACTTTGGATGCATTTGATATTGACAATTTGGTTTTGAATAACAATGTTGGAGATCACTTATGAACCGAGGAAGAGCTTGAAGATGATGGAGATGATGATGGTGACGGTGATGGTGGTGGTAATATTAGAGATGATTTAATTAGAGGATCAAACATTTAAACTATTTCTTTGTTTTTTAAATGCTTTTACTTTAAGAACTTATATTTGTATTGTATGAATTTATGTTTGATTGGGTGTGGACTACATTAGTTTATTGAAGAATTGTTAAAGTTTGCTATTTTGATTTATTTTAGGGTTGAAATATTTATTTATGATTTTATATATACGAATATTAATATATTTTTTATATTGATTAAATTCTTACGAGTTTATGAGTCGATTCTATGATTCAAGTTTATGGGACCTCCATGAATTGACATAGAATCACGAGGTTGACAACCTTGATAGGGAGAATAAAATATAAGATTCATCTGACACTATGACTCCATAATTACCTTAGAGAAACAAGATAAATGAAACTTCCAAAATCTAAAATTTAAATACTTCTACAATATATAGTAATCACATAACCATCATCAAGTCTAAAAAGATAACTTCTTCAAATTTCCATCTTTTCTCACGCATGTTCACATATATCAGATATCTATGAGAAACAATAATATTAGTTAATTGGTCCAATAAAAAAACTGTATTCAAAATACAATATTGACAATGGCATGGTAGTCAAATCAAGAATTGAAACACAAATCAGAAGACCAATTAAGATTCATGATCAACTATTCAAAAAATAAGTCAAGTTTGTTTTTAAATAATAGAGCTCTAAAATTAAAAATAAATTATTTCCTCATTTTTCAAGCAAAGTAATTATTACATTTTTCCAAGAAAAATAACCTTGCTCCTTTGAAAACGCAAATGTTTCTTCCGTGCGTGAAAAATACAAATAAATAGTTGAAATCTGATGCATCCATATGGTCTAAATAAAAATTACCAAAAACACTTTCTTCAATCACCTTCAATTGAGGCACTTTCAGAAGATATGCACCCTCTGCAACAGCAAGAAGGTTATGCAATTTCACCCTATTTGTTCATGCAGAGAGATGCTTACCATTTGACAACTAACATACAATACAATAAATATAACATTTAAGGTTAAAATTGAGTGCCCAAAACCAAAGTCAAAATAAGCCTACCTTGCAACTAAAATAACACAGTCCAGACTCCAGAGTTACTTTCCTTTAAGTAAATAAAAAAATTATAAAAAATAATACTAGGGTTAAGCCCAATAAGGTTGTGAATTGGGTCATTTATTTTCTCTGACCCGCTATACGAAAGCACAACCACGAGTGGAACTGCGGAACAATTATAGTGTCATATGATTAGCCCGCTTCGACAACCGTTTTCTTTGATTTTGGCATCGAAAAACGCCACTCCAGCCAGGTGCGACAACCTTTGGAGGAGCAACATGGTGTTGTGACTCCTTCTGGGGCCTAACAAAACTTATGTAAGAATCCTGCGATTCTTCTCCAGATCTGGTTATTTTAGGTCGCAGTAGAGTGAAGGACATGCGAGTGAGGATGCAAGAGTGAGGGGTTCATTTGTAGAGAGTCAAAATTTTAGAGTATATGTGTAAAGTTAAAGATGATTTTGATAAAACCTTCCTTGCTAGCATAAAAGGAAAGGTGATTTTGCAAAAATCGTCATGGTAAACTTCAAATTAAAGACGATTTTATAAAAATTATCGTTAATACCTTCTATCAAAGACCGTTTTTAAAAACCGTCTTAAAAAGGTTGAATTTAAATGATTTAAAAAATGTCACCACTTTTTTTTCTACATAGGTTTTTTGAAAATGGTCGTAGATATAACAATGTAAAAACACAATTTTTAAGTAGTGCTGAAACTTGATTTCATTTGATGATCATGTAATTTTTGGTTTCATTTTAGGTTTAAGGCATGAATGAAAATTGTCATAAAGATACTAGTAGGTCCATCAATTGATATTTTCTACATTATATTTTACAATAAAAATAACAAACTAATTATATAGCTGTTTCTATATATAAATCAAACAGTGTTAGGGCGGTGCAAGCGCACAAGCACAAAATACATTGATTGAGAGAATTGGAGAATCAACCAGAGAGACTGGTTGAAACTTGGTTTCATTTAAAGAAATGCAATCTTCACGTCATGATAGTTTATGTGCCAAGAGTTGCATGCACGGAGAACTAACTGCACTATTTGTCATGCAGTCGAAAGCATCCAATCACATTTATATTTACGATGTCATACCAATCTTAAAAGTCCACATTATTGTTCTCAACTCACATTCTAGCAACTCAGAATGACAATAATGCATATCCTCGTTGAGTCAATTCCTCTAACGGTGTTCTACAATATGATTATCATTTCCAACTCCGAAATTCAAATGGAAACAATGGGGAAACTGACAAGTTTCTGATGTTAACTTTGGAAATTTAAATTATAAGATAAGACTGAATCAAGTTAAAATGAACTTTCCCAACAATTAAAGAATAGAATGTTTCTTGTTCTCACTCTACTCATTTGGCTATAAATAGAGAGCACTCAACCAGTTCCTTCAAATCGACATATATGTACTAGTGTTTTGTTAGTTCACACACTAAGTTCTGAAAAATGAGTTCCAAAGTTTTTCTTATTCTACTTATGTTCATGGCCACTATACTTTTGATCTCCTCTGAGGTTGCACCCGATGATGCATACCAGAATTTTGACAAAACAGATGGTAATTTAATTCATAATTTTTTCTGCATTAATAATATGTTTTATTTGTTGCACATAATTCGTGATAATTTGGTGGTAGCACTTAATAAACCTATAACGATATTTTCAAGTTGGAAGAATGCTACATATCAAGTCATTCTATGATTAATAAGTCTATATGGAATAATAACTCACTGTATAATTTCCCTGTGAACTAATTGTATAAGCATTTTGATTAAGCATTAAGAAGGATGCCTAGCGCAAATTATGTTAGTCGTTACTTAATAATTGTTATTGTTTTTTTCTTCTTCTTTGTTTTTTTATGTAGGGAAGCGTAGTGCAAATGGGGTAGATGAAAGCAAATATTGGCGTGGTGGCTATGGCGACTATGGTGGTTGGCGTGGTGGTGGTTGGCGTGGTGGCTATGGAGGCTGGCGTGGTGGCTATGGTGGTGGGCGTGGTGGCTATGGTGGCTGGCGTGGTGGCTATGGTGGTGGGCGTGGTGGCTACGGAGGTTGGGGTGGTGGCTTTGGCCCTAACGAACATAATGAGGCTGGGATTGATGCTAGCCCTCACAACTAAGAAGGAAACTTGCTAAAGCTTATATAGGATTTAAGTTATCGTAATAAATAAAACTTCATTGGAAGGGTAGTTATAATAGATGTGGAGATCTTTCTTCGCTCTGGTCATATAAAGGAATAATACTTTTCTATTAATTTCCTTATCTTTGTATCTCTCTGTTCCTTTTTGCTAAACTCAAATAAATAAAACTATATAAATGTGTAATTTGTTTCATCCAAAAGAAAGAAATTGCGAAAGGATTTTGATAGAATTGAAAAACTCCACGCCAGATTATGTAAAGTTTATTAAGAGAATAACATCAACTTAGTTCATAATCATTCAACTGGTTAAGTAATGGTTTCAAAAAGAGGGAAAGTGAAAGTACAATTTACTAGTCCGGTAAAGAGTTTAATTTGATGACGGAGAAAATATTCTTATCACAATAATTTATATATGAAAGGATGTTGCAAATGGATGTAAATTAGAAGAAAGTTCAAAGAGATTCTTTAATTAAAAAGAATTCAGGTTAAATGACGGATAAAACCTGATTTTCGGTGCCTTCCAAAACAAAACTGGTATTCTGTTTGAATTTGATGGAAAATTTGTTTAAAAATGTTTGAGACTTGAAGGAAAAAGGCCATTAACATAGAAAAGAAAGAAACGGGAAAATAGAATCAAGATACCATAGTTTGTTTGGGATTCACCGTGTTATTAGTGTCGGTTTGTCCATAATTTTTTTAGAATCTAACTTGTTACCTTTAGTATCGTCTTCTCTCTCAATTATATTCCCATTTGTAAATATTAATTAATTAGCAAAGTTAGATAATATTTTAAAACTAATTAATTATAAGGAATAATTTATGAAATTAAAATATTTTTAATTTAGATAATATTTTTTTTTTAGAATCTAACTTGTTAACTTTAGATAATATTTTTAAATCAAAATATATTTAATAAAATTATTTATTTCTCTTAAAATATAGATATACTAGGAAAAAAGATAAATAACATGTCAAATTCTTCTTGTTTTTTTTTATGTAGTGGACACCAAAAAATATGCAGGTAAAAAGTCGTTGAAAGTTTTGCCTGCACTAAACATCTGTAGGTACAAGTTTGTTGGTTTAGTTACACTAAACACTACTAGGTAGAAATCTTTTACAATTTACCTAAATCGAAGATATGTAGGTAAAAGTTCTTTTTATTTTACCTATTATAAGAATTTAATTTACACAAACCATCCATAGGTAGTAAAAGTTTTTTTTTATTGGTTTTACCTACACAAAATCATGTTTTGTAAGTTTTTTTCCTATGTTATTTTTGGTTTATTAATTATTTTTTCTGAATATATGTCTATCTCTACACATTTTTTGTTTTTATGTGTAAGAGTTGAATTTTATATTTTACAATAGTTTCTCCTTTTATATATTAAACTATACATTGGCATATGTTAGATTTAGTTTGAAAATTAAGAATTCACAGAGAAAAAAAAATGATAAAGATAATAAAGATGCTCACACACAATTAATGTGAAATAGAGAAGATTTATTATTGTGCTAACCTTGAAACTAATAATGAGAATTCACTTGCCTTCATCATTTTTTTTGAATGGGTTTTCATGTCTGTTGGTGATATGATGGAAGCTTGCTTGTGGGGCTTCTATGGAGGCTGGATCTTTGAGCTTCAATGAGGTCCTTTAATGGTGATTTTCCACCATGAAGATGCATCGGAAGACAAAGGAGAAAAGGTGAGAGGAGGCGCCATCCACTAGGGAATAAGCCATGGAAGAAGGAGTTTCACCACCAAGATGAGCCTTGGATAAGAAGCTTGGAAGGATACTTCAATGGAGGAAAAGAAAGAGGGAGAGAAAGAGAGAGGGGGGAGCACGAAATTGAAGGAATAAAAGAGGGAGAGAAGTGGAACTTTGAAGTATGTCTCACAAGACTCTCATTCATCAAAGTTACAACAAGTATTGCACATGCTTCTATTTATAGACTAGGTAGCTTCCTTGAGAAGCATTCTTGAGAAAACTTCCTTGAGAAACTTCTTTGAGAAAACTTCCTTGAGAAGCTAGAGCTTAGCTACACACACCCCTCTCATAACTAAGCTCACCTCCTTGAGAAGCTTCCTTAAGAAGATTCCTAAAGAAGCTAGAGCTTAGCTACACATACCTCTCTAATAGCTAAGCTCACCTCCTTGAGATGAGAAGCTAGAACTTAGGTACACACCCCCTATAATAGCTAAACTCACCCCCATGACAAAAAACATGAAAATACAAAAAAAATTCCTTACTACAAAGACTACTCAAAATGCCCCGAAATACAAGGTTAAAACCCTATACTACTAGAATGGCCAAAATACAAGGCCCTAACGAAGGAAAAACCTATTCTAATATTTACAAAGATAAGCGGGCTCATACTTAGCCCATGGGCTCGAAATCTACCCTAAGGCTCATGAGAACCCTAGGGCCTTCCCTTGGATCTCTAGCCCATTCTACTTGGAGTCTTCTACCCAATGCCCTTGCGGGATAGGATTGCATCATTCCCTCGACCTTGGAAAGGATTTGACCTCAAATCTCGAGGCTCTTCATACTCTGGGCTCCTTCCCTCAACACCTGTAAAAAGAACAAAAACATATGTATTAGTGGTGTTTGGTATGTTGAAGTAAGGTAAGGTCTGAAAACCCATTTCCTGGGCATCTTCCCATGAAGGAACATGGTTTCTCACCAACTCAATGAGTGGTGCTACAAGTATAGAAAAATATGGGACAAACCTTTTGTAAAAGTTTGTTAAGTCTTGGAAGCCCCAAATTTTTCTTATACTTGGTGGAGTGGACCACTCAGGAATGACCTTTATTCCCTTAGGGTTCATGGGAACCCCTTGATCACTATTTGAAAAATTAAGAAAAGTAACGCAATAAAACATACATTTTTCTGTATTTTCATATTGATTATTCCTACCAAAAAGTATGACAAACCTAAGGTGTCCCATATGAGTACCTAAGTTTGTATTGAAACTAAAAATAAGAACAAACCTACCTAATGGGTCCCTATGTACACACACCATGAAGATGTTAGGTGTACGAGTGATTTTACAAAAGAGGGTTGCACCACTCAAAACATTCATCATACCACCTATTTTAGGGACTTGGTGCCTAATAATACCTATTTTGGGCAACAACAAAGCACAAGGATTTAAGCTCTTGCGAACCAAACCCTCATCCAACAACTTCTTTACTTGAGGAATAAACTCAAGCCCAAGAGGTGTGGCAATGCTAGAAGGTGCCTTTTTACAAAAGAGAAAATGTGGAGGTTGTCTAAGAGGGAAAGTTTCTTTAATGTTTGTCTTTATTATAAAATGAGTTTCCTTCTTAGCTAAACTCTTGGAGGAGACACTTACCTCCTTACACTTCTCTTTAACCACTAATGGTTGTCCTTCTTCTTGGGGGTAGATTTCTTCACTAGATTCTTCCCCTTTTGCTTTTTCACTTTCACTAGAGGAAGGTGAAGTAGTAGCCTCATCTTGGCTACTATAAATGTCTTGCCCCCTCATAATCATGGTTTTTGTGGTGGGGTATTGAGAAGTAATGTGTCCTCTTCCAAGACATTTAAAGCACTTTATAGAGCTAGTTTTCTCTTGCATACTAGCCTTAGGGGCTTGCTTTTCTATTATCTTCCCCTTATCATCTTTGGGCTTAGAAGGTGTCACCCCTAAGATGCCTTGACCTTGGTCTTTCTTTGGATAAGAGTGAGAGCCATAAGATTTTGAAGTAGACTTCTTTTTAAGTTGTTGCTCTACCCTTATTTCCCAATCTAAGTTAGCCTCTACATTGTCCTTCCCATGGAAGTGTGAGAGTTTAATGTTATCCTCTTGAGGCTTCCTTTCCTTTTCTCTTCTATGGGAGTGAGGTCTAAGATGTGACCTATGCCTTCCTTCGTAATAGTCACGAAGTTCTTCACTTAGGCTTTTGCAAGAGTTATGACTACTATAGGAGGCATGTTTTTCTCTTTTCATTTCTTTCATTATTTTTCTTCTTTCTTCCTCTCTTATTTTCTTTCTTTCATCTTGACTTATTTCTTCCACTCTTTTTTTCCTTTTTCTTTTCTCTCTTGTTTTTCTTTCCATAACTTGAGGGAACTCAACTCATCTAAGATTCTAGATAAAGGGTCTTTATGACTAGTACCCTTGCCATTAACACTAGATGAATGATGACTCATGTTGGTTCCTAAGTTGTGGTTCTTTCTTGTTGGAGGTTTGAAAACAAAAGGTAAAAGAAAATATGGTTGAAACTAGCCAAATAAACACTAAAAGAGGTGTGAAAGTTAAGGTAAAAAACTAATTGGTAAAAGGAAAGCTATCTAGGCGGTTTGACAATGGAAGGTAAAGGAAATAAGCTATGAAAGTAAGCAAGAAATGTAAACTAGGCGAATCCTAAGAGTGTTTGGATGACCACATTCAAGGTTCCCAACAAAACACTCACTATCCTAAGGAAAAATTGCCTAAAATTATTACACACAAATGGAAGTTTGGTAACCTATTGGAGGCTCCCAACACACTTCCAATGAAAGGCCTTTTTGTTACAAAACTTGAAAGCAATGAAGGTAAGTAAATTGCAAATTACAAAATTACAAAACAGTCCTCAATTTTGGTGGTTGTTCTCTCTTTGGTGATTCACTCAATTTGGAGTGCTTCTTAGTCCAGTAGCTCTTAAGGTGGTTGGCCCCTTGCTTCTGGACTCAAATTCTTCAAGGGATGGCACCAATCCTCCTTCCAATTCCCTATATGGCAACCCACAAACAAGGAAAAAAAGAGACAAGCAATAACCAAAGACCAAAAAAATGAAATGAAAGCTAAACCAATGGAGTTTTAACAAGACAATTTTTCAAGGATTATTCAACAATTAAAGCAATGAAAAGGACATAGAAGCAAGCTAGGACTCAAAGAGAAACTTAGAATGGCTCTAGAGTAGAGTAAAAAAACTGAAAAAAAAGACTCAACAAACCTCTAGCTTTTGGCACTTGTCTTCACACTAATTTTCAATTGAAATTTCCAATTATAGAATAAATTTTGAGCCAAAACAACAAGCACACTTCCTTTTCACCTTTTTTTTTCTGGATACTGATTTTCCTGCCAACTTGTGTGATTTTTCGTATTTTTTCCTTTTATCCAAATCACTTGTTTATTTTTTTATAAGTTTTTTCCAGATGTCTAGAAAATTCAGTAAAAAGTTCAGCTCAAAATTCGAAGTAACCAATTCTCAGTAATGCTTACAAGTTTGTATGTCCAAGCTGCCAGCACCAGCGATTTGTTTCTTTAAGCATGGTATATTGATTGCCTTGGGCTTACTTTCAACCTTCCTATGTATGTTGAACTCACTAGGATTGTTTACCACTATTTTAGGAGTTCAATATTCACTTAGGATCAACATTTCATCCAGCAATTCAATCACCAAAACTCAAATTCACAATAGACACAATCATAAGGAAACCTAAAAGTCCAAGAAAAGGTTCACAATCAAAGACTCTCTAAGAATTTTGCATGAACATGCTAAGGACTAATTAACATGAAAGATTTGACTCAAATCAAATAATAGGCTAAAATAATTTCATACACTCATGAACAAATGAGTTAGACAAAGAAACAAGAAAATAAAATTCAGCACAACATAAGAAATCTTATGTGACAAGTTTCATGACTAGACATGACTTCTATGACAAAACTACAATAGGTGAATAAGTCACTCTAGATTTTTGAGGTTTTCTTCTACTTTAATATTTTTTGTAAGAATTTTATGGTTTAGGTTTCAGCCACAAAAAATAACAAGACAAAACTCAAAGGAACCTAAACTCAACACAATTCATGGTTCAAGAACAAGAACAAGAAATTTGAACAATAGAAAATCAAATCTAGTTTCTATAGCAAGTTTAATCGGTGGAAACTTCTAAAGAATCATGTTAACAACATTTAGAACAAGACATGTGAGGAGATACATGGAGAAAAATGAAGAAACAACAATGGAAGAGAATGTAAAGAAAAAAAATTAATGGAGGTTTAAGGAGCACCTACTTGAAGCTCTTGTGCTCTGATTACCACTTGATAGAAGCTTGCTTGTGGGGCTTCTATGGAGGCTGGATCTTTGAGCTTCAATGAGGTCCTTTAATGGTGATTTTCCACCATGGAGATGCAGCGGAAGACAAAGGAGAAGAGGTGAGAGGAGGCGCCATCCACTAGGGAATAAGCCATGGAAGAAGGAGCTTAACCACTAAGATGAGCCTTGGATAAGAAGCTTGGAAGGATGCTTCAATGGAGGAAAAGAAAGAGGGAGAGAAAGAGAGAGGGGGTAGCACGAAATTGAAGGAATAAAAAAGGGAGAGAAGTGGAACTTTGAAGTATGTCTCACAAGACTCTCATTCATCAAAGTTACAACAAGTGTTGCACATGCTTCTATTTATAGACTAGGTAGCTTCCTTGAGAAGCTTTCTTGAGAAAACTTCCTTGAGAAGCTTCTTTGAGAAAACTTCCTTGAGAAGCTAGAGCTTAGCTACACACACCCCTCTCATAACTAAGCTCACCTCCTTGAGAAGCTTCCTTAAGAAGATTCCTAAAGAAGCTAGAGCTTAGCTACACATACCTCTCTAATAGCTAAGCTCACCTCCTTGAGATGAGAAGCTAGAACTTAGCTACACACCCCCTATAATAGCTAAGCTCACCCCCATGACAAAAAACATGAAAATACAAAAAAAAGTCCTTACTACAAAGACTACTCAAAATGCCCCGAAATACAAGGCTAAAACCCTATACTACTATAATGGCCAAAATACAAGGCCCAAACGAAGGAAAAACCTATTCTAGTATTTACAAAGATAAGCGGGCTCATACTTAGCCCATGGGCTCAAAATCTACCCTAAGGCTCATGAGAACCCTAGGGCCTTCCCTTGGATCTCTAGCGCAATCTACTAGGAGTCTTGTACCCAATGCCCTTGCGGGATAGGATTGCATCATGATATTTCCATGGGAGAAATGAAAAGTTAGAAAAAGAATAAAGAATAAAAGGAAAAGTTAATTTAAAATTGAAAATTAATAATAAAAAAAGGATAAGAAGAAAACACATCACTGCAAAAACAACATTCTACGACTGTCAAATTGAACGCTCTACGACAGTTGCCAACCGTCTTTGTAAGCCGCATCATGGAAAGTGTTGACTTTTCACGATGGTCCCGTAATAACCGTCTTAGAAACAGTGTGACTTCAAATACAATTTTTATTTAAAAGGTGTCGTAGAAACGTAGCATCCTGCGACAAGTCTTACATGAAAACCGTCTTAGAATGCTTGCATTCTAAGACAAGTTTCACAATAAAAACCATCTTAGAATCATAGCATTCTACGACGGGTTTTACCTTAAAAACCATCTTAGATGCTGCATTCCCTAGCTTAAGCTCAATTAATTATATAACATTCAATTTATAATGATTGAATAACAAAATTGGAGTAATTAATTAGCCCGAAACAACAAACCATTAATGAAAAACAATTAAACCAATTTTCAATCAAAACACACACACACACACACATGTGAATACAATGAGTGATGTACATAGAGTAAAAGTAACATATATAATAATTGCATCCCTTCCATTGACAGTTTTTAACATAATGAAGCATTCAACTAATGAACCATGCCCACATGAAGCATATCTCTGACAGATATGTAGTTTTTTCTTTTTTTTTTATTGGAAAAGTTCAAGGAAATGCTACCTTAAGCTTCCCCTGTTTGGACTTGAATCATATACGTTGAGTTTTTATGGAGATGTGGCCAGTTACTTCTACAGACAGAAATGGGCACAGAAAGAAATCCTTGATTTCAGAAAATGTGCAAGCAAAAAACATATATTTAAGAAAGTGTTATTGTTCAAGTAAGTGGCAAATTAAGATTGGTTATGTTTTGGCAGTGGTAGTTTTGACACAAAAAAAGATAGAGATATAAGAGTACTAACAATTTAGTTACTATCTTGTATAAGTACAATAACAACTATTGAGAGGTTCTTTAGTGAAAGAAAGGGAGAATTACAATACTTGATGGTTGAGTTTAGCAAGGACTTTGTACCCGACTTAAAAATCTTTGACTTGTGGTCCTATCTTAACTATTTCTCCTGCCACATCAGTGCCTCATGCAAAAAATAATGAATGAATGTTAAATAATAGAAAGTGAATAGAACATAGTTAGATACGATAAGAATGAACAATTATTGCAAACAAGGTATGTGGGGAAAGTGATGCAATCCTCTCAAGGAGCGGACCCATCACAAAAGCCATGGCTAGGAGACTCCAAGAAGATTGGGCCAAAGATGCAGAAGAAGACCCTAGGGTTCTCATGAGCCTTAGGGTAGATTTTGGGCCCATGGGCTAAGTATGAGTCCACTTATCTTTGTACATATTAGATTAGGGTTTCATTATTTTTGGGTCTTGTATTTAGGGCTCCATAATGTAGGGAGGGTACCCTAGTAATGTAGGATTTTTCAGCCCTTGTATTTTAGGGCACCTAGACTAGTTTTTGTATTAGGGGTAGTTTTGTAATTTCACATGCATTAAGTGCGCTATTTGATGTGTGTGTGTTGGGAAAGAAATTTAATTGAATTGGGAGAAGCCCAATCCAATTATATTTTGGACCATCCTAAGGGGGAGGTGAGCATTTTCATGCTACACCCCATTGCCACATCATATAGTCACACTTTAAGGATGTCCTTCATGCTTTATATGCCTCATGACACCTAAGCACAATTAGTGGAGAATCTTGGACTTGATATTGGATTAGTTGGCTGAGCCATAGCTAAAATTCACTAATCATAATTAGTGAAATTTTGGCTCCCCAAATTCAAATTCAAATTCAAGTGAAATTTGAATAGAAACTCAAGTGAAATTTGAATAGAAATTCAAATTTCCCTCCAATTTTGTGTGACACTTAGGCCATAAATAGAGGCCTTGTGTGTGAATTTTTTCAACTTTGATCATTTGAGAATCATACTTCAAAGTTCAGACCTTATTTGAGGCATAAAATTTCTTGCTCCTTCTCTCCTTCTCCCTCCACTCATCTTTCCCTACCTTCAAGCTCTTATCAATGGCTTCCTATGGTGGTGAGCTTGTTCTTGACTCATCTTCTCCTTGAAGTGGCATCTCCAATCATCTTTCTTCCTTATCCATTCCGCTGCCATTGATCTTCAAGATGCAAAGGACTTCATTGATGAAGAAGATCCGATGCCTACAAGCTCCACATGGAGCTACATCATGTGGTATCAGAGCATCTTCATTAGGTGATGTTCTTTTGCTTCCCGTATCTTTTTATTTAATCAATTAACTTTAATCCCTTGTTCTTAATATTCTTCTCCATGTATCTCCTCCATCTATTAAATCTTAGATCTACACTTGTTCTTGCATTTCTATGGTTCAAAATTTATAGATCTACTCTTGAATCATGTTTTGTGTTGATTTTAGGTTCTATCATTTTCAATCATAAATTTCTTGTGATGAACCTTTAGATCTCAATTTTCACGCAAAATATTGATTATAAAAGAGAACACAAAAATCTAAGTGTAAATCACTTCTTTCATGTTGTCTTAGAGTCATGTTTAGTCATAATAATTGTCACATTATGTTCTAAGTTTATGTTTCTATTGTAATTCCTTGTATTTGGACATTCTTCAGGGGTGTATTGGGAGTATCAAAGAGACCACCCAAACCTCTATTTGTGTGTAATAGCTTTGTGTAAACCGTGTAGACTAAGTGAAGAGCTAGTTGGGACCTCCAAAGGGTCATCCAAGCCTTCACATAGGAAACCGTCTAGCTTGCTTTAAATTTCCTTTACCTGCCATTATCAAACCACCTAGATAGCTGGTTTTTTACCAATTAGTTTCTACCTTATCTTTCACACCTCTTTTAGTGTTTATTTTGGCTAGTTTCAACCATAGTTTCTTTTACCTTTTGTTTACAAACCCCTAACAAGAAAGAACCACAACTTAGGAACCAACATAAGTCTTCATTCTACTCCTAAGGACCCCTTGTATAAGATATAAGATGAGTTGAGATCCCTTAAATTGTGGAAAGAAAAATAAGAGAGAAAAGAAAAAGGAAAAATAAGAGTGGAAGAAATAAGTCAAGATGAAAAAGAGAAAATAAGAAAGGAAGAAAGAAGAAAAGTAATGAAAAGAGAAAAACATGCCTCATATAGTAGTCATGACTCTTGCAAGAGTTTAAGTGAAGAACTTAGCGACTATTATAGAGGGCGCCATAGGCCACATACTAAACATCACTCCCATAGAAGAGAAAAGGATAAAAGGCCTCAAGAGGTTAACATTAGCCTCCCATATTTCCATGGAAAAGATAATGTTGAGGTCTACCTAGATTGGGAAATGAAGGTTGAACAACTCTTTGCTTGCCATCATATTGGTGATGAGAGAACAGTTCCATTGTCTACTATTAGTCGGTGAATACAACTAACTTTTGTGTATAAAACTTGTGTAAATTGTATCAAACTCCTCTAATTTATGGTTATTTTGTAGTGTTGTAATTACTTTTTGTTAAAGATAGGTAATAAATACGTAGTACTTCCATTTTGTGTAATTAATAATCATTTTCTCTCAATTTCAGGATAATTAGGCAAGTTTTGAAGTGTTGATTTTCACCCTCTCACTAAGCCAATCTACTGGCTTAGTGAGATATTCGCTGAGCGCAACAATCCTTGGCCAAGCGCGAGGAAGAATCTAGAAGAAGGATGAGCTGTGCATGTTCGCTAAGCAAAGGGTCATCCCGCTAAGCGCACCGCTTTAGTCCATCCGCTGAGCGAGAAAAGCCACACTATGTCAAAATTCACTAATGCGCGCTAAGCGGTTCAGAATTGCGCTAAGTGCACGAGCAGGAACAAAGCCACCTATTTAAGCCTGAAATCTGATTTTGGTGGGGAGTTTGGCCTTTTCTCGAAGCTTCTACAAATTTAGAGAGTTCTAGAGAGAGAAAGGTCCAAGTTCCAGAGAGTTTGAGAGAATTTGTTGTGTGAAGATTTGCAGAGACCAAAGCTGGAAGAGGAAGCTATTCTCAGAGCTTGAGATGAGTTATTGATCGATTGTGAGGTCCTAGAAGTGGAGGAGACATCCCCACTACTTGTATTTCTGCAATCTTTCATTCTCTTCTCTTTGTTGTAAATGAAGCTTCCCAGTTATGGAAAGCTAAATCTTCTGTTGGATCTTCCTTGTAAGTACTTGATGTAAATATCTTTTTATCTATTTAATGATGTTTTGTGTGTTCACTGTGCTATCAAAACTTCATTCCACCATGCTTTTGCCTTGATCACATAGATACATGTGTTTTTAGGATCATTCAACAGTGGAAACTGGTATAATTCTTAGAACTTGATAGGACAGGGCTAGTTTGTTGTATTTTCATGAGGAATCGGGGTACGGTAACCTAGTTGTTGTATGTTTGTCTTAATGCGGTCTTGGTCAAGTTTAGTCCAACAAGAGGAATCGGCGGACAAGGCTTGATCAGGATTAGGCTAGACTATCATGAGGAATCGGGGTTTAGCATTTCAGGAGACACTATAGAACTCATGAGCATTTTTAAGTAGAGAATATCCTTCTAACATCAGGCACATATTAGGAAGACCAATGTGTCGTCTACTTGTTTTTACGCATCATTTCTCACATGATTTTTCCTTTTAATAGTTAGTTTATACACCTGTTCATAGTAAACACATCTCTTTTCACACTAGACATCTATTCACTGAAATAGCTTTACCAAGTAACACAAGTTCCCCGAGAGTTTGATACTCGATTCCTACCATTTTTTACTACTTGCACGATCCGGTGCACTTGCCAGAAGCGAACATCTACCCTTAGCTTTCAAGGGTATACACTTTATTTGTGGACTTCCCTTGTTAGGGAACAAAGGATTCATAGGATCCTTCAGTAGAGTATTGGAATGATTTGAAGAGTGCCTTTAGCAAGAGGCACATTTCCTCCTACTATGAAAGGGAGCTTATGGACAAGCTCTAAAGGTTTAGACAATGGAGTATGAGTGTTGATGAATATAGAAAACAAATGGAACTACTCCTTTTAAGAGCTGGACTTAGGGAGGAGGAAAGAACAAGCATAGCTAGGTTCCTTAGTGGGCTTAATATGGAAGTGAGGGACAAGGTTGAACTCCTTCCGTATAGGGACATACATGAGATAGTACAACTTTGTATAAGAGTGGAGCAACAACTTAAAAGAAATCCTTCATCAAAATCTTATGGCTTTCACTTTTATCTAAGGAAGGACCAAACCCAAGGAACAGTGGGGGCTACACCTTCAAAAGTAAGACAATAGAGAAACCCACCCCTAAGACTAGTTCCCAAGCAAGGACTAGCAACATTAAATGCTTCAAATGTCTTGGGAGAGGTCACATTGCCTCTCAATGCCCTACAAAGAAAACCATGATTGTGGGTGGTCAAGACATTTATAGTAGTCAAGAGGAGACTATTTCTTCCCCTTCCTCTAGTGTAAGTGAAGATGAAGTAAGGGGTGAAGAGTCTAGTGAGGAAGTCTACCCCCATGAAAAAGGTGACCTCCTAATGGTTAGAAGGCTCTTTAGAGGTCAATCTTGTGATCTATCCCAATCCCAAAGAGAGAACATCTTTCATACAAGATGCAAAAGTTTAGGTAAAACTTGTTCTCTCATTGTAGATAATGGATCTTGTTGCAATTGTTGTAGCACAAGATTAGTTTCCAAGTTGATCTCACTATCATTCTCCACCCAAAACCTGATAAACTTCAATGGCTCAATGAGCAAGGGGAAATGATAGTTAACCAACAAGTGAACGTGCCTTTCTCCATTGGGACATATAAGGATGAAGTTAATTGTGATATAGTTCCCATGGAGGCAGGGCATATTCTTTTAGGAAGGCCATGGCCATTTGATAGGAAGATCATTTACAATGGCCTAACTAATGAGATTACCCTTACCCATCTTGGCACTAAATTTGTGTTGCATCCTCAAACACCTTCAGAGGTAGCTAAGGATCAACTTATAATGAAAGACAAGAAGGATGAGCAAAAGTTAGAAAAACAAAGGGAAAAAATGGATAGTAAGGTTTTAGCTCCAAAAGTCAAGGAAAAGGAAAAAGAAGGAAGGTGTTCCTCTATGAAAATTTTAAAGAAGGAAAGTCATTTTGCAACAAAAAGAGATATTAAGAGATCTCTTCTTCTCAAGCAATCTTTCTACCTTCTCCTCTCAAAGGAGACTTCCCTTAGCATTGCCACAATTCCCACACTTGAGACCATTCCCCAAAAGGTCCAAGAACTCTTACAGGAATTTGTTGATGTATTTCCCAAAGAGATACCCCTTGGGTTACCTCCATTTAGGGGAATAAAACACCAAATAGACTTAGTCCCAGGAACAAGCCTTCCTAATAGGCTAGCTTATAGGACTAATCCTTAAGAGACCAAGGAGATTGAATCCTAAGTTAATGAATTATTGGAGAAGGGCTGGGTCCAAGAGAGCCTAAGTCCTTGTGTTGGGCCTGTGTTGTTGGTGCTCAAGAAGGATGGTAAGTGGAGAATGTGTACAGATTGTACGTCCATCAACAACATAACTGTGAAGTATAGGCACCCCATTCCTAGGATTGATGATATGCTTGATGAGTTGCATGGTGCAAATATATTTTCCAAAATTGATCTTAAAAGTGGTTACCAGCAAATAAGGATGAGAGAAGGTGATGAGTGGAAAACCGCTTTCAAGACCAAGTTTGGGTTGTATGAGTGGCAAGTGATGCCTTTTGGGTTCACTAATGCACTGAGCACCTTCATGAGGCTAATGAATCATGTCCTAAGGGAGTTCATAGGTAGGTTTGTAGCTGTTTATTTCAATGATATCTTAGTCTATAGTAGGAACCTAGATGATCACTTAGGACATCTAAGGCAAGTTCTTTTTAGTTCTTAGGAAACACTTTCTCTTTGCTAATATAGATAAATGCACCTTCTGTGTAGATAGTGTAGTCTTCTTAGGTTTTGTGGTTAGCAAAAATGGGGTCCATGGGAACCCTGAGAAAATCAAGGCCATCCAAGAGTGGCCCGCCCCCAAAAGTGTAGGAGATATTAAGAGCTTCCATGGGTTGGGAAGTTTCCATAGAAGGTTTGTTCCTAATTTTTCTACACTTGCTTTGCCACTCAATGAGTTGGTGAAGAAGAATGTGGTACTCTCATGGGGAGAGAGACAAGAGCAATCCTTTGCTTTGCTCAAAGAAAAGCTCACCAAGGAACCCGTTCTAGCTCTCCCTGACTTTTTTAAAACTTTTGAGCTAGAGTGTTGTGATGACTCTAGTGTAGGTGTTAGAGTTATGTTGTTACAAGGTGGGCACCCTATTGCTTACTTTAGTGAGAAACTTCATGGTGCCGCTCTCAACTACCCCACATATGATAAGGAGCTTTATGCCTTAGTTAGACCCCTCCAAACTTAGGAACATTACCTTGTTTCCAAGGAGTTTGTTATTCATAGTGATCATGAATCAGTTAAGTACATTAGAGGGCTATGCAAGTTAAACAAGAGGCAAGCAAAATGGGTAGAGTTCCTAGAGCAATTTCCATATGTTATTAAATAAAAAAAGGAAAGACCAATGTAGTTACAAATTCTCTTTCTAGGAGACACATATTACTTTCTTCCCTTGGAGCTTAAATTTTAGGATTTGATAATATAAGGGAATTATATGTTTCTGATGAGTGCTTCTCTCCCATTTATTCTAGTTATGGTGAACAAGGCCCAAGATGGATTCTACATTGCTCAGGGGTATTTTTTCAAGGACGGAAGGCTTTGTATACCCCCAAGGATCTATTAGAAAGTTGTTGGTCAAAGAGAGCCATGAGGGTGGGCTAATGGGGCATTTTGGAATTGATAAGACTCTTGTCTTCCACAAGGAAAAATTCTTTTGGCCCCATATGAAAAATGATGTCCATAGGTATTGCACTAGGTGTGGGCTTGTGTACAAGCCAAGTCTAGGGTGATGCCTCATGGGCTATACACACCCTTACCCATTCCATCTACACCCTGGGTAGATATAAGTATGGACTTTGTCCTTGGGCTTCCTAGGACCTAGAGAGGTGTAGACTCTATCTTTGTGGTGGTGGATAGGTTTAGCGAGATGACACATTTCATACCATGCCACAAGGTAGATGATGCTAGTCACATCTTAAGACTTTTTTTTAGAAAAGTTGTGAGGCTTCATGGTTTTCCTAAGACTATTATGTCTAATAGAGATGCTAAGTTCCTTAGCCATTTTTGGAAAACTTTATGGGCTAAGCTAGGAACTAAACTCCTTTTCTCCACCACTTGTCACCCACAGACTGATGAGTAGACAAATGTAGTCCATAGATCTCTATACACATTGTTAAGGGCTCTTCTAAAAGGCAATCACAAGTCTTTGGATGAGTACCTTCCTCACGTGGAGTTTTCCAATAATAAGGGGGTTCAAAGAACTACCAGGCAATCACCTTTTGAGGTTTTATATGGGTTCAATCCTCTCACATCTTTGGACCTAATTCCCCTTCCACTTGACCCTTCTTTTATACATAAAGAAGGGGTATCTAGGTTAGAGTTTGTGAAGAAATTACATGAGGGGGTTATGAACCAAATAGAGAACCAAATAAAGGTGTATGATGCTAAAGGCAATAGAGGAAGAAAGGAGTTGGTGCTTAATAAAGGGGATTAGGTTTGGCTCCATCTTAGGAAGGATAGATTTCCTACTAAGAGAAAATCCAAACTTAGACCCAAAGGCGATGGCCATGTTTAGGTCTTGGAGATGATCAACAACAATGCTTATTGGCTAGACCTCTCAGAGGAGTATGGAGCTAGCAACACCTTTAACATTACTAATTTGGTTCCTTATCCAGGTGTAGCTGATTCAGATGATGAGGGGTCTACAGATTTGAGGACAAATCCTCTTCAAGAGGGAGGGAATGATGCCATCCTCCCAAGGATGGGACCCATCAACAAAACTATGACTAGGAGACTCCAAGAAGATTGGGCCAGAGATGCAAGAGAAGGCCCTAGGGTTCTCATGCGCCTTAGGGTAGATTTTGCGCCCATGGGCTAAATATGAGCCCACTTATCTTTGTACATATTAGATTAGGGTTTCATTATTTTTGGCCCTGTATTTAGGGCTCCATAGTGTAGGGAGAGTACTGTAGTAATGTAGGATTTTTCAGCCCTTGTATTTTAGGGCACCTAGACTAGTTTTATATTAAGGGTAGTTTTGTAATTTCACATGCATTAAGTGCACTATTCGATGTGTGTGTGTTGGGAGAGAAATTTAATCAAATTGGGAGAAGCCCAATCCAATTAAATTTTGGACCATCCTAAGGGGGAGGTGAGCATTTACTTGCTACACCCCATTGTCACATCATATAGTCATACTTTGTGCATGTCCTTCATGTTTTACATGGCTCATGACACCTAAGCACACTTAGTGGAGAATCTTGGACTTGATCTTGGATTAGTTGGCTGAACCATAGCAAAAATTCACTAATCATAATTAGTGAAATTTTGGCTCCGCAAATTCAAATTCAAATTCAAGTGAAATTTGAATAAAAATTTAAATTTCGCTCCAATTTTGTGTGACATTTAGGCTATAAATAAAGGCCTTGTCTATGCATTTTTTCAACTTTGATCATTCAAGAATTACACTTCAAAGTTTAAACCTCATTTGAGGCATATAAAATTTCATGCTCATTCTCTTGTTCTCCCTCAACTCATATTCTCTTACCTTCAAGTTTTTATCTATGGTTTCCTACGGTGGTGAGCTTGTTCTTGACTCATCTTCTCCTTGAAATGGCATCTCCAATCATCTTTCTTCCTTCTCCATTCCGCTGCCATTGATCTTCAAGAAGCAAAAGACTCCATTGATGAAGAAGATCCAAGGCCTACAAGCTCCACATGGAGCTACATCAGAAAGGTTCTGGGGAGAAATAACAGACGGAGAAGACCCTTTTGGATCTTTTAACCAATGGGGTTTATGGTAATTGCTTCCAATCTGACTAAAACCTCATTTGCCTTTGGACTAGGAACGTGAAATTTAACGTCTTGCTTACAATAAATAAATAAATTAGGTAATTTGAATTGGAGAACAACAACAAATACACACATAGAGTTGAAAGAAACCTTGAGGCTAACGGGACCTCCACCTTAGGCGTCTTAGCTAACCGTCTGCATCAGATTATTGCCATAAGGTTTATGCAATAAGCCTTATGAAACCATGTCATCATAAATTTCAGTTACACGGCAGGCCAAGTACTAGTGATAAAAAAAATATGGAAAACTTCATTAGAAAACCATATATCTCATGATACATAGAAACTTAAACTTATCTATAAACAAATATAAAACAGTAACCTCATATCTGGTGGCAGCTCACATTCTATGCATTCCAAAAAGAAAGTTCATTGCAATCGGCAGCCAGATATAAAAGGGGCCTAGCATTTTCCAAATCACGCTATTTCTCATAGCTCCACACCTTTTCTTCCACTAGCCACCTGTCCTTCACTAACAATAGGACTTAGTCTACAACTTTCTTCAACGGGATCTGAAATTTTGATGTTTTTGGCCTATTGCTAAAGTCTATTCATATATTTTGTTGCTATACTTTCCTGAAACAATAAAACCATCTCTCATTTTATCAATGTTCATAACTCAACCAATGTAATTGCTACAAAGTTTACAGATAATATGCTATCACTATCTCAGTGTATCAGATCCTAAGTGTTTACCCAACACAATAAGAAAAGTAAGCTACAAATACTTGTTTGTGAAGATGGAAATGTGTTATGGATGAATCAAAATCAATACCCATCTACTTACATGCACAATAAGCCGACATGATGCAAAGCATATTTGACTATTTGTAAAGAAGCAGCCAAAGACCGTCCATTCAACAGTTGTTTAAATCAAGGAAAATAGAAAAATAAATGTTAAATGGTATACAATTGTCTATTTGGAATTTGGTTTTAGTAATAGGTTTTAGGTACCCAAATTGTATTGATCAACAACCACTTAATTAGTTTCATAGGAAATATGATTCCTCAATGCAACAAAACATAGGTTGTCCATAACAAAATAAAAGGCACTTACTCTTATCAAGGTCAACATTCTCAAAAACAATGATTCAGCTTTTTCAACCAAGCTCTAGACAAACAGGCTGCCAACAAGAAACCCCAAATTGGATATTGCACGATGTCACAAAAAAAAGAGAATGAAAATCAGAATCGAAGGAAAAATAAAAAGGATTTGTTAAATATTATTTAAGATTGTTCCTTACTATCCTCTATTATATCTTTAAAGCAGAAGGACAATATAAATTGTGCATTATTATTAGATAATATTACATAAAAAACATTCATTAGTTGTGCTGCAGCTATTATAATTCTGCTTCCAGTAAAGGAAATCTGTTGAAAACTTACACATAGCATAGTAACAATACTTGCAATATATAGAATGAAATATATCTCCATATACTTTTGTTTGTAGTAATAAGTAAAATCGGTTGAACCTTGTCTACATTATGATGAGGTGACAAAGGAGCATCAACTTCATTGCCTAATCTAGTAACAATGTATAATACCCCTTCAAGAAGGCCAACTTCTCTATATATTTCAGCCAACTCTCTCCTTTTATAACACTCCTCACTTCTGTTGAAATCCTTGATCTTGGTAGCTTAGTAGGCCTCATTAGGACAATTCCACAAACTATTGCTCTGCAAATTCGAAACCTCCTAAAGCTCTACCTTTTTGGCAATAATTTAACTGGACTAGTACTAGATAGCATTCGTAACTTGCCAAACCACCAAGAATTGCCACTGCATGAAAATAGAATATTTGGGTCAATCCCTTCTAGCATTAGAAGCTTAAAAAAGCTTAAAAGGTTGTTGCTTTACTCAGACCAAACTTCAAGTACAACTCGAATCGGGCCATAAAGTTGAATCTTTCCAATAATTTTATTGAATGGCCATTGCCTCAAGAGATGTCTACCCTTGAAAACCTTCAAACACTTCATCTCTCTATTAACCATTTGAACTTGTCTTTCATTCCACCATGTCTAACCAGCGTATCATCGTTTTCCCGCGTTTACCCTGTAAACTTTTTGCAAACAACACAGAGTTAAATACAACAAGTGCACTTATCTGGGAACCTTCTCAGTGAATCAATACCATCCTAGATAGGTTCCTTTATTCAGCTCTACCTTCCAAACCTGTCAACAAATATAGTTAATTCAAACATACCAAAATCCCTTACAAACTCGACTAATCTTGTTGTTCATCTTCACTCAAAAAGCATAACAAGTGATGCAAGATCCATTGGAGCTTGTAGGCCTAGGATCTTCTTCATCAATGGATTCCTTTGCTTCTTGGAAGATGAATGGCAGCGGAATGGAGAAAGGAAGAGAGAGAGGAGACGCCACTTCAAGGAGAAGATGAGTCTAGAAGAAGCTCACCACCATAGGAGGCCATGGATAAGAGCTTGGAGGAAGAAGGAGATGAATGAAGGGAGAGGGAGAGAAGAGCACGAAATTTTGTGCTCTAAATGAGCTTTGAAATCTGAAGTTTAATATTCAAATTTTCAAAGTTGAAAAAACTGCACACACATGACCTCTATTTATAGCCTAAGTGTCACACAAAATTGGAGGGAAATTCAAATTTCACTTGAATTTGAAATTGAATTTGTGGAGCGAAACTTTGGAGCTAAAATTTCACTAATTATGATTAGTGAATTTTAGTTATGGTTCAGCCCACTAATCCAAGATCAATTCCAAGATTCTCCACTAAGTGTGCTTAGGTGTCATGAGGCATGAAAAGCATGAAGGACATGCACAAAGTGTGACTATATGATGTGGCAATGGGGTGTAATAAGCAAATGCTCACCTCCCCCTCTAAAATTTAATTGGATTGGGCTTCTACCAATTCAATTAAATTTATTTCCAACCACACACATCAAATATCCACTTAGTGCATGTGAAATTACAAAACTACCCCTAATACAAAAACTAGTCTCGGTGCCCTAAAATACAAGGGCTGAAAAATCCAATATTTCTAGGGTACCCTACCTACATTAAGGAGCCCTAAATACAAGGCCCAAAAATAATGAAACCTTAATCTAATATTTACAAAGATAAGTGGGCTCATACTTAGCCCATGGGCCCGAAATCTACCCTAAGGCTCATAAGAACCCTAGGGCCTTCTCTTGCATCTCTGGCCCAATCTACTTGGTGTTTTCTATCCAATGCCCTTGGGGGTAGGATTGCATCAACAAGCTCCATAACTGGAGTATTTAACACTGATTCACATAATTGCCCAAATTTCTAATTGAGAGGAAAACATAAAAACTTTGACAGAAAAATATATATTCAACTATATGCAACAACTGGTAGCAATCCATTCTATATCAAAAAAACAATATTTGAGTTGTATATTAGAACACCAAATATATATATATGTCCAATGTTGTTGAAAATAACAATATTTGACTTCAACTTATATTCGCTTCTGATGGTATGGGATCCTCACGTCTTGGACTGGACCATATATGCTTCAACAACAAAAATAAAAACAATAAGTTAATATTTCTGCAATTGACCAACTATGCACAACAACGACCCCAATTAACAAAGTTAAACATAAACAACAATGACCTGAAGTAATTTGAAACATCTTCCTCCCTGAAAGTGCTATCTGCTAGGAGATTTAAGTAGATTTTCCTGGAAGCTAGGTTTACCATGCCAGGACTATTCAAAGAAAAATCATTCAAGCCTGGATCATCCAAATTTATGCAAATCCTCACTCATCCTTAGAGTTGCAGATGCTGCTCTGCAATTATTATCAACCATGATTTAAATTCTGCACAAGACAATAGTAACCAAAACACTTGATTGCAAAGGGGTACCTTTGGGTATCATTTTGTTGCTACAACAACAGGAAATTCATGCACTTAGGGGAGTATGGAAAAGTGGAAGAGGCCATCAGCTAAGATGTAGCAGCCAATCTTTGTTGCTAACCAAATTTGAAAAAAGGGTAAAACATATCTGAGTTGTTCTTGTGGGCAAGAGTAGTACTAGTTGGAGAACCATCATTCAAGAAAGCAAGTTGGTCTTGAAGTTGGAACTCATCAATTGGATCGGAGTCACTGTTTTCATAAAAGGGTAAGAACAATAAAGAAGTAGAAGAACCAATAACTAAATGGTTAGAACTCATCAAATCATTAGGAGTTTGAAGCTTGGACATGGTAGGCCATGAAGAAGGGTTAGAGATAGTGAGAGCAAGAAGGATATTGGTGCCACTAAGCCTTGAAGAAGTGTATAATTTTTGCCTAGAAATGAAGGGTGAAGGAGAAGGAGGAGTGGAGGGTGTGGGCGGAGATTTTGAAGGTAAACCCCTTGTGGGCTTTGAGAATCATAGAGTAAACAAGTGCTTTTGGACCAAATGCTAGTCTAATCATTTCCTTTTCACCATGGTCTTGAAGAAAAAGTACACCCATGATTTTGGAAGCATTTTCAGAGTCCAAGTTTTGGATTCATGAAAACATAATTCTTGTAGCTTTGTAACGATCCATCGGTGAACCCTAAAACAATGTTGCGACTTAATTCCACAAAAAACTAGTCTATCCCTAAAAATCAAAATTTCTTTTTTCAAGTTGAGTCTCTCTCTCTCTCTCTCTCTCTCTCTCTTTTTGTCTCTCTCTCTTCCCTAGTTGCCATGTATCTCACTCACTCCTGTTACAAGTAAAGTTTCTTTCTCAACCACACACAAAAGCCCTACCTACCAAGTTGAGATGAGTGGTGGCACAATGAGTTTCTTTGTCATATTCCAGCAAGCATAGTACAAGGGGAGAAGAAAAGAGTAAGAAAGTTGAGTGTTAAAAGTAGTATTCCTGTGTGGTTGATTAATGGGAGTGGACTAACAGAGGAGGATGCCAAGAGTTACCTTTGATAAAAGGAAAAAGGAGAAAAATAAAGGAAAAGAAAGAGGGAAAAAATTATGGTGGTTGAATTTCTCTATAAAGAAGTTATGAGGGCAAAAGTTGCAAAAACAACAGAAAAAGAAACTTCCAAAAAATAAACTCTTTTCCTTTTCTTTCTCCCTCCTCCTACATACTAAGTAGCTCCATTCTTTTCCAAATTAAAATTGAAATCCAAATCTGAGGAAAAAAGTATGGGATTACCCATGAAGGAAGATAAAGTTAGTCTCTTTACTCTTGGTCGTCCTTAGATCCCTCTTGTTGGACTAGGCTCAATTTAGACAACCCTCCTAGGTTTAGACTAACTTAAACTAAGTTTCATCCCCAGATCCTTCTTGTTGGACTAGACTTAGCTTAAATGGCTTACGAAAGTTTAGACTAATTTAGCCTAAGTTTTTTCCTCAGATCCCTCTTGTTGGACTAGACTTAGACTAAACAACATCATTGTAACAACATATTTAAAACCAAAACTTGATCTGCAGATCCCTCTTGGAAGACTAAGTTTCAATTCTGCTTTATTCAAGTTCTAAGGCAACAATACATTTTCCAATGCTAAAGTCACCTAATTATGCACACAAATGGGTGATCAGACCAAGAGCATACGAAATTTAAGCACTGAAAGAAGCATTGAACACAAGAAATACAATCAATTAGTTATTAAAGTAATTACATCAATTATTCTCTAGAAATCCCCAACAAGGGTGTTTAGCCACCCATTACAGAAGAAACCTTAACAATAATTAGCTTACAAAACCTAGGTATCTCTGTAAAAGCTGCTCCTCTTGCTGTCTCCAGAGCTCTTTTCCTGAAATAGGCATTATGGTGCGCTCTGGAATCTGTGCAAATCATCTACCTAAAAGTTTTGTACCCTAATTCTGCACAAGACGGGCTTTAAATAGGCTCACAATTCGTGATGTTGCGCTTAGCGCCACCCTCACGCTTAGCGCGGGTAAGTGGATTTGAGCTTAGTGCCAGTCATGCGCTGAGCCTGGCTGAAGACAACTATTGCGCTTAGTGCACTGATCTCGCGCTTAGCGCGTGGCCTTGGTATTGATGCTCTGCCAGGTTCTTCTGTCACGCTAAGCGTGCTGAAGCTTTAACCATAAAACAAGATTTATTTACAAAATCACTTCAAAATAACCATAAATTGGGGAAACTATACAAGTTTAGGAAAATGTTTTCTATACAAAAGTTAGTCGTATAAGGCGACTAACAAGCTCCCCCAAATTTATAGTTTTGCTTGTCCTTAAGCAAAGAAAGAACAGTTCACTGGTCCTCTAGTGACAAGCTATAGTGGTCACTCAAAAATGGTGTTTGCTTAACAGAAAAATTCAACCATATGAACTGAATATCATGGACTGCTTCAATTAATTGATTTTCACAAACATGCAGCTTTTCAAAGATAGGAACATACACAATAGAGTCACAACTGAAATAAGCTAGTAAGGATGGCAGAAATCAAGGAAGGATCATCAACAAAAACCTCACAGTCATTGTTTCACTCAAGCTCAAGTGTTTAGTCTCATTCCATCATAAATAACTAACACAAGTCCTAACCTTTGCATTTCATCTCATGTCATACAGCAATGAACACACAAAATGAATTCGAAGGACTTTCTAGGCTTGTAATGGGGTTAGGCTTCCAACAAATCATGGTTTTTCTAGGATTCAAAAGCTTAGGTTCTATGAAAGAATTCATCCATAGATAAACCTTCACTTTTCATTCATTCACACCCCATGCTTGCCTTTTATTTAGGCATTCAGCTTAATTTCACTATTTTGCAGCATACACACTTCTTAATTTCATTTGTGTTTATAGTTTTTTTTAACACAACATATACAGAGACATTATGTGTATATACAGAAATAGTGTGTATGCTATTTACTTTGACCATTTCAATTCTTACCCAGTGCCTCCCCCAAATTTGGGAGAAATTTACCTTAATAATTACTCCCCCAAATTTAGGACAAATTTGCTTTGAACCGCGTTTCCTGTGGATGATGCTCTCCTACAACCTAAGTCAAGGTAGCAGGAGATAACACTGTATAGGCTCAGGGTTTAATCAATAAATAATTCATTCAGCTCAAAATGGGTACAAGCGATAATTCATTCAAGCACATGGTCAGCTTTTTGGCTAAGTGGCTATCACAATCAAACATGGCCTTCATCATCCTCAATTTCATGCATTCAGTCTATACATCAAAGGTTCACACAAAAATCAGTACTAAATGATAGTCGTTTCTCTCAAAATTTTAGGATCACACTCTTACCAGGATACGATTAATGCATTCCTTCACAATCAATCTAACAAACTGACTAACATTTTCAGTCATAATCACATGCTCATTCTCTTCTAATGGCTACAACTAGATCAAAACAATTATCTAATCATTCCAATCCACTCAAATCATACAATTACTCATTCAAATCATTCTCAAACACTCATTTCATACCAAACAATCCACTGCATATCATTTTCTCGCACCTTCGGTCGAATGAAGAACGTCGAAGAACGGTTGAAACCTTTGCGAGATTCCTCACGGAAAACGTTACGGAAACGTTTCGGAAGCGCCTCGGCTTAGATTTTCTTCACGGAAACAATTTTTCCAAGCAAATTCGAAAGAGAGAGAAGTGCCTAAGGGGCTGAACCCCTTCCTTCTTCACTTCCTCCCCTATTTATAGCAAAATAGGGGAGGTGGTTGCCGCCCAGCTCGCCCAGGCGAGCTCAGCTCGCCCAGGCGAGCAGGGTTGCTTCCTCCAGAAGCAACCGCCTTCTGGAGGAATATTCTGGAGGGCCCAAGTGGGCCTGGGTGCTATTTGCACCCCCATTTTTACTAAGTACACCCCCCTCTGCTGTTTTTTGGTAATTCTTTTTTCGTAAAGTTACGGAAACTTACGAATTTCGTAACGATACTTGTTTTCTTTCTATAATGTTACGGAACCTTGCGGATTACATAAACATCCCCTTTTTGACTTACGGAATGTTACGGAACCTCACTTAATTATGCAACGATGCTTCCATTTGATTTCCGGTGTGTCACGGAAACTTACGGATTGTGCATCAATATTTTTTTTGGTTTTTCGGCATGTCCTGGAATTTCTCAAATTGCCTAATGATGGGTGCCAAGCACCTCACGAGGACCAAAGAATGGTCGCATGTCATCAAGCAAAGGTCCCCGGACGAAATTAGGGTATGACAGTTGCCCCTCTTTACTTGTCTTTTATTGGAGATAAAAGGAAAGTAAAGATAAGACACTAATTTCGTTCCTCTCGATTTGACGAGAGTCACGGGTGACTATAAAATCTCCACATGCAAATGACTTGTTGTTCCCAGAATTTCACAAATTGCCTAATGATGGATGCCAAGCACCTCACAAGGACCAAAGAATGGTCGCATGTCATCAAGCAAAGGTCCCCGGACGAAAATTAGTGTATGACACTAATTTCGCTCCTCTCGGTTGACGAGAGTCGCGGGTGACCATGACTTGTCGCTCCTAGAATTTCACAAATTGCCTAATGATGGATGCCAAGCACCTCACAAGGACCAAAGAATGGTCGCATGTCATCAAGCAAAGGTCCCCGGACGAAAATCAGTGTATGACACTAATTTCGCTCCTCTCGGTTGACGAGAGTCGCGGGTGACCATGACTTGTCGCTCCTAGAATTTCACAAATTGCCTAATGATGGATGCCAAGCACCTCACAAGGACCAAAGAATGGTCGCATGTCATCAAGCAAAGGTCCCCGAAAATCAGTGTATGACACTAATTTCGCTCCTCTCGGTTGACGAGAGTCGCGGGCGACCATGAAATTTCCGCATGTAAATGACTTGTTGTTCCCGGAGAAACAAAAGGTGCAGAAGACTATGTCAGCCTCTGCATGCTATCAAGCGTTCTGTCTTACAGATAGCAAAAGAATGTTTATACGGATAACCACTCGGGTATTTCCGCGTATCATCGGGCCCGCCGCCTCTGGATGATACAAGGGTGCAGAATGACCAAATTTGGTCTCTGCTTGTCATCGGGCCCGCCGCCTCTGGATGACAAAAGGGTGCGAATAACCATAAGGTATCTCCGCGTATCATCGGGCCCGCTGCCTCTGGATGATACAAGGGTGCAGAATGACCAAACTTGGTCTCTGCTTGTCATCGGGCCCGCCGCCTCTGGATGACAAAAGGGTGCGAATAACCGTAAGGTATCTCCGCGTATCATCGGGCCCGCCGCCTCTGGATGATACAAGGGTGCAGAATGACCAAACTTGGTCTCTGCTTGTCATCGGGCCCGCCACCTCTGGATGACAAAAGGGTGCGAATAACCGTAAGGTATCTCCGCGTATCATCGGGCCCGCCGCCTCTGGATGATACAAGGGTGCAGAATGACCAAACTTGGTCTCTGCTTGTCATCGGGCCCGCCGCCTCTGGATGACAAAAGGGTGCGAATAACCATAAGGTATCTCCGCGTATCATCGGGCCCGCCGCCTCTGGATGATACAAGGGTGCAGAATGACCAAACTTGGTCTCTGCTTGTCATCGGGCCCGCCGCCTCTGGATGATACAAGGGTGCAGAATGACCAAACTTGGTCTCTGCTTGTCATCGGGCCCGCCGCCTCTGGATGACAAAAGGGTGCGGATAACCGTAAGGTATCTCCGCGTATCATCGGGCCCGCCGCCTCTGGATGATACAAGGGTGCAGAATGACCAAACTTGGTCTCTGCTTGTCATCGGGCCCGCCGCCTCTGGATGATACAAGGGTGCAGAATGACCAAACTTGGTCTCTGCTTGTCATCGGGCCCGCCGCCTCTGGATGACAAAAGGGTGCGGATAACCGTAAGGTATCTCCGCGTATCATCGGGCCCGCCGCCTCTGGATGATACAAGGGTGCACGTCACATGACCTCAGGGTCAGTATGACAAAGATTATGGGGTGGCCGACAAAAGCAAAGCTCTTGCTCCTACGTATCCTCCAATGAGGAATTCAGACCTACGTAGTTCTTGATAACTTGTGAGACTTGAAAAGTCTCCATCGGAAAATGCTGACATCTCCGGAAAGGGCGCAGATGACCATATTGGTCTCTGCTCGTCAATCACACTTGGGATCACTGAATGACGAGGTGCGGATAACCGTAAGGTGTCTCCGCGGGCTACCAGCTCTTGAGTCATGGCAACAAAAGGCGGTGTGGTCGACAAAAGCGAGGCTCTTGCTCCTACGTATCCTCCAATGAGGAACTCAGACCTACGTAGTTCTGGATAACTTGTGAGACTTGAAAAAGTCTCGGTGTTTTCTCCGCTAAAATGCAAACATGCTTTAGCAAAGAGACAAATATTCCAACTGATTTAGAGCAGCATATGCTTTTTTGAGTGAAAAACAATGCGTCTACCGGGGAAGGAGAGTCTGCTGATGAAATCTCCCATAACCATAAATGAGATTTTGGATGTTAGCATTTTGCTTCTAAATGACCATTTAGAGGAAACACTGGGTTCGACAAAAATAGAAGAAAATCACTCAAAGTGTATCAATCTCGCACAGGTAAGTGTTTCATCCTAATTCCGAACCATAGATATGTCATGACTTGGCTTTGCAAATTATTTCCTATCAAATCAAAAATTACACGCGTGATCATGGATCAATAGGGCTTCCCTTGGGAATGGGTTCTTTTGGTGGTTTCTTCTTTCGGCTTTTGTGTGTTTTTGGCTTTTGATTCTTCTGGCTTTTTTCTTTTTCTGTTTTTGTTTAGTGCGGGGCGAGAAAAAAAGTCGCTAGCGCACGGGATTTTGGTTGGTAATCAAAGGGAGAAGACTATTTTAGGTCGTGGTTCCCTTTTCTTCTTTTTTCGTTCATTTGGTGACAATTCTGTATTGTTCAGATATTGTCTGGTCAAAAGACCTTTCTGCACATTTCTTCTAGTTTCTTTGATCAAGAACTTTCTTTCCTTCCTTTTTTACTTTCTCCCATTCTTTGGTTGGAAATTTTCTTTCTTTTTCTTTTGCTTTCTCCCACTCTTTGATTTGGGAATTTCCTTTCTTTTCTTTTTTTGCTTTCTCTTTGATTGGAAATTTTCCTTCTCTTCCTTTTTGCTTCCGAGGGTAAGGATTATGGTGAGTCAGGATTTTGGCTCAAGGTTTGTAGAATGGCTAGACATGATACATGTCGGGGTTTGGTTTGGCTCAAGGATAAAAGGGATGCCTCACATTATTTCCATGACACAAATGCAAAAATGATGATTTGGAAACTTTATGCAAAACTGGTCATGCATGCACCTATGCGGACACTCAAATGTCAAATTTTTATGGTCATGTGATGCTAGGGCTCAGGATTCATTTCCTCTATTTTAATCAACCCAATGTTTCCAAAATATGTTCTTTTATCAATTTGTGCATTCATCCGAGTCCATTTCGGGCGTCCGGGGAAATTTCACAGCATTCACCCTTCAGGTGTAGACACATTTTCCAAAAATTGGTTATGATCAATGAATTTTTTCAAAGAAAAGTTGGAAATCGTCTCTTTTCAAAAGCATGTCGTTTTTTAGCTAGACAACTTATTTTCTCTTTTTTCCACCTTTTTCCTTACTTGCCTTCTTCTTTTTTCTTATTTGCTCTCTTTTTCTTTACTTGCCCTCTTCTTTCCCTTTTGTTCTCTTTTCCATTTCATTTTCTTTTCTTTTCTATTTTTATTTTTATCATGATTTTTTTTGTTTATTTTACATATATACTTTTGGACGATGTTCCTCAACGAAGAACTCTACACGGTTCCAGAATTTCAAACATCATCGATAGTAATGATATATAAATACTAACGCACCAATCTAAACAAAAATGTATGCGCTGTACAAATGACAATCAAAACAACAAAAACAAACATTAGCCTCTCAAGTCAAAACAATAACATAGAATAAAAATGACAAAAGAAATATGAAAGAAAACAAGAATCTGGGGATCTCCCAGTCACGTGTCTCCACTCCCTCCCAAGAAGTCAAGCAAATCGGCCATCTCCTCATCCTCGTGGGCTTCTTCTCCATCGCCGGGAGCTTCTGGGGGTGCCTCTCCTGCTTGGGCCTCGGGCCAATCTCCGGGCCATGCTACCTCTGCCCTGAACTGGTCTGGAGTAGGGCATGAAAAAGAAGCGAAGCCCTGGCTCTGCATGCTAAGGCTCATCTGGTACAGACAGTCATGGGTCCGTACATGTGCTCGGTGGTTGGCCGCCTGCTGGCGAACCAAATGCCGTAAATACTGCTCTATGTCAAATGCCCCAGCCTGGTCAGCCTGATGAGGTGGTGGTGGCGCGCCTGCGGCCTGTGGAGCATCACCCTGAGCCTGTCTCTGGGTACAGTACTTCTCAATAAAAGCCCGGGTGATGGGCGGCCGAATCACCTTGGTAGGTGCAACGGGGACTCCGAACGACCGGCAGAGTCCTGTGATCAGTGCGGGGAATCCCAGGGCCCTGTTGGACTTATCTGGGTCCAAAGGGTGCCTAGTGGGCGCCATACCTGCAAAAATATATATGGCATCAGCGATCAACTGAGCCACATGGATGCTCATCCGTGTCAGGATGGCGTACACCAGCTGGCACTTAGGCATGGGGAGGTCGGAATTATGATCGGTGGGCAGGATGTTGCTGAGGAGCAACGTCATCCATATCTGGGTCAGGGTGGTCATATTGGTGCGCATGATTCGCACTCGCCTCCCTGCAGCAGTCCGGGCAAAATCCTGCCCCGGTATACATAGCAGCTGGGCGATGGCCTCTTCATCGAACCCATCAGACCGGTTCCTCCTCTGGCCATACTCGTATTCCTGGCCCTCTTCCAATACCATCGGATATCCCAGGAGCTGGCTGATAGCGTCGGCATCGAACGGGATCCACTGACCCCTAACCCAGGATCTCATGTCACGCACGCCCTCCTCTGTTGGCCAAGCATTGGCATAAAACTCAAGGACTATTTCTGGATCAAACTTGGCCATGGGAGTAACCAGTGGTGCCCACCTCCGGCGCCCTATTTCCTCCTGGAAATCAGTATACTCGTCGTCCCTGAGCTGGACGCGTCGCTCCCGGAGAAACGACCATCCCTTGATGGCTTCGAAGCGCTGCTGGTGTACAACGCTCCTAAAGCAGTGACTGTCGTACTCCGGGGCGGAACTAGTTCCTTCGGCCGCCTTGTCCTTCCTGGACCTCTTTGAGGCAAGCTTCCTCGGGGCCATTCCTGCGAAGGCAAACATTTGGAAAGTTAGTTTTACCAGTGGGACATTACTCTTAAAGCAAAAATGGCATATAACCTCCTCCCATAAATACAAACATCAATGTAAATTTAGAGCAAGCTTATGCGCATATTTCCTTACAAACGTTCTCTTGCACAAGACATTCTATTAACCGAAAAAAATGCACCCATATACAATCAAGGCAGCTTCGTTACCTAGATTATTTACACGTACTTCCAAGGTGTATTTGTTACTTACATCACACACATCTCCTTGGCTAAATTCACATACATGCATACTCAAAGCATTTTGGGGTACCAAAAATTGCATATGTGCACATCTTGGTATTTCTAATACCTATACATACACAAACTTCATGATGAATCTTGACTATCTACACAATAAGGTGCTACATTTCATGCTCTTTTCAAGTTTTTGCTACCTAAAGCCGCATGCAAATTCAAGTATATTTTCCTTTGCTGACTAAAATTGTATTCAAATTAAAAGGTATACATTTTTTTGGTAATGTGTCTTCTTTACATAACATGCAACATATTTATGTATATTTTTTTGTGAGACATTTTGACTACCAAAAATTATATGTACATACATCCAAGTATTTTGCTATCATACCCAAAGTGTAAATTGCCAAAGGTATTTTGCTACCTATTCTAAACCTACACATTTATGATGAGCAAAATTCCTAACCATCTAGGCATAGGGAAAATATTATAGCGTGGCCCATAGCTGATTGCTGGCCAAAAAAGGGTAGCTTTACCCAATATGCACCTCCTTTTGTGCTCTTTTTGCATAAAACCAGTTTCTAGGACTAGGATATATGTGGGGCAATTACTCTAGCCTTTTTCGGGAATGAATACATATTCCAAAAAAATAGAAAATATGCGCAAACCAAAATACCCCATGGGTTATCTCCTTACAAAAGTCACGCGCTAATGCCATTGAGGCATTTCACCGAACACTTGGTGGGCGCGCGTTTAGGCATCAATAGCAAGAGAACGGGGACAATGTGGCATGTCCTATTGTTTCAAAATGCATTATAGGCCTAGGGCCATCTCATACCAACCCCTAATTCAACCTAATCAAGCAAGAAAACAAATCAAAATTGCCCCATATATTTGAGCACACTCCCACAATTTAGAGCACAAAAAGGAGATCAAAATACACCAATGAAAAGCTAGAAAGCTTAGGGATGGAATACTTACTTGTTGGTGATGAACAAAAGCGCAAAACGGAATCAAAAAATGCGAAAAAGGATGACCCTAGGGCTGCAAATTCGTCAATCCCGTGGGTATGGCTTTTGAAAGGGGGGAAAAGAAGTTTTTGAATGTAAAAGTGCCCCCCCTTTCGTCATTTTTATAATTTGGTGCAGGGGTGGCTCGCCCAGGCGAGCTAACCTGCACTTTTTTTTTTTTTTTTTTTTTTTTTGAGGGGAACATTAACCATGTCCCCTCCCTTCCCATGGATTAGCATTTTGCCTAACTTGAACTTACTTAGGTTAGAATTAGGCGTTGATTACTTATCTTATTATTACTCTTTTCCTTTTTAAAACAAACAAATAGCAACAGAAAGCTGCAAAATACAAAGGATACGGGGCTGCCTTGCAGCGACATTCCCTGCTTGTTTCGCACAGAGAAGGGCAACGATCGGTCGGTCGTGACCCCATCCCCGCTTGCGTTCATCCTTAAGTACCTGCAAGTAATAAACAACCAGGTATGGCCACTCTTGACCGCATCATTACCCTACCTTGATTGATTTCTGCCGTTCATGTTTTGTCTCCACTCCGGAAGGTAGCCCAAGGTGATCCTGCCCCTGTTTTACATGCGTATGCGTATGCGTATGCATGAATGTTTTCAAACGCAGAAAATTTAGGGAAAGTTGGTTCAGGTTCAATTCTAATTAAGCGCTTGGGGGATCCCATGAACTGAGCGGAAGGGCTCAGGCGATCACAAATTAACGCAAGGTGTGAAACTAACGTGAGGACTAAAAGCCTCGAATCCACATTCATTTCTTTGAAAGATTGTAACGAGAGATACAACAGACAGGAAATCCCTGGGGGAAATCCAGAAAACGCATAAAGATAAAGAACATGCAGCGACATCCTTAATTGCCCCAGCTTCTAAGCATAATATTGTTTGACGACATCAGAGTTCACGGGTGAAGGTAGCTCTTCGCCATCCATGTTGGTAAGCACCAGGGCTCCTCCGGAAAAAGCCCTCTTCACAACAAAAGGCCCTTCGTAGTTTGGGGCCCATTTCCCTCGATGGTCCTTGACAGCATGGGACATTTTCTTTAGCACAAGGTCTCCCTCATGGAACTTGCGTAAGCGTACTTTCTTGTCGAATGCACTCTTCATTCTTTGCTGGTATAAGCGCCCATGACTCATGGCCGTTAAGCGCTTACCCTCAATGAGGTTGAGCTGATCGTAGCGTGTTTGAGCCCACTCTGATTCCTTTAATCCGGATTCTGCCAAGATCCTTAATGACGGGACTTCTACCTCGAACGGTAACACCGCCTCCATCCCATATACCAATGAGAACGGCGTTGCCTCAGTTGACGTTCGCACTGAAGTCCGGTAACCGTGTAACGCGAATGGGAGCATCTCGTGCCAATCCTTGTATGACACGGTCATCTTTTGGATAATCTTTTTGATATTCTTATTGGCTGCTTCCACGGCTCCATTCATCTTTGGCCGGTAGGGTGTGGAATTGTGATGCTGGATTTTAAACTCCTCGCACATTTCCCCCATCATCTTGTTATTCAGGTTGGTGCCGTTGTCCGTGATAATCTTCCTTGGCAAACCATATCGGCAGATGATCTCCTTCTTAATGAACCTGACCACCACATTCCTCGTGACATTGGTATATGAAGCCGCCTCGACCCACTTGGTGAAATAATCTATTGCTACGAGGATGAAGCGATGACCATTCGAGGCCTTGGGCTCAATGGCCCCGATGACATCTATTCCCCACATGGAGAAAGGCCAAGGGGCGGACATGACATTCAGAGGATGCGGTGGGGCATTGACATTATCCGCGAATGCTTGACATTTGTGGCACTTCCTCACATGGACACAACAATCACTTTCCATGGTAAGCCAGTAATAACCTGCTCTTAAGATCTTCCTGGCCATAGCATGCCCGTTGGCGTGTGTTCCAAACGAGCCCTCATGGACTTCCTCGATCATGTGATTTGCCTCCTTGGCATCCACACATCGCAGGAGTGTCACGTCGTGATTCCTCTTATACAGTGTGCCTCCGCTCATGAAGAAACTGGCTGCCAACCTCCTCAATGTCCTTTTATCGTTGTCGGCAATCTCTGGCGGGTATTCTTTGCTTACGACATATTGCTTGATGTCGTAATACCAAGGCTTTCCGTCCCGTTCCTCTTCCACTTGGCAACAATGTGCGGGTTTGCCACGACACTGAAATTCAATGTAGGGTAGGTCCCCGTGCGGTGTTAGCTGGAACATAGATGCCAACGTAGCAAGTGCATCCGCCATTTGATTTTCCTCGCGGGGAACATGATGGAAGGAGATCTCGTCGAAATTCTTAGCCAATTCCTTGATGTAGGCTTTGTAGGGTATCAGCTTGGGATCTCTAGTTTCCCATTCCCCTCTCAGCTGATGGATTACCAACGCTGAGTCGCCGTACACCTTGAGTAGTTTGACATCGGAGTCAATTGCTGCCTGGATGGCTAGGGCACATGCTTCATATTCGGCCATGTTGTTGGTGCAGTCGAATCCTAGCCTGGCTGTGAAAGGTACACATTGATTGTCCGGAGAGATCAACACTGCCCCAACGCCATGACCTAGAATGTTTGACGCTCCGTCAAACCATACAGTCCATTTGTCCCGATCTTCGTCCAACTTTTCCTCGAACAAGGCCATGATGTCCTCATCCGGGAATTCCGGATGCATGGGCTGGTAGTCGTTAAGAGGCTGTTGGGCCAAATAATCTGCCAAAGCGCTTCCTTTTATCGCCTTTTGGGTGACGTAGACTATATCAAACTCAGATAGCAAGACTTGCCACCGGGCGATTCGTCCTGTGAGAGCTGGCTTTTCAAAGATGTACTTGACCGGGTCCATTTTGGATATCAACCAGGTAGTATGGCTCAGCATGTACTGCCTTAAGCGATGGGACGCCCATACTAAAGCACAACACGTTCTTTCGAGCAAGGAGTAATTCATCTCACAGGTCGTGAACTTCTTACTTAGGTAGTAAACAGCGCGCTCTTTCTTCCCGGATTCGTCATGTTGCCCCAGCATACACCCCATTGATTCGTCCAAGATTGTCATGTACAAAATGAGAGGCCTTCCCGGTACTGGTGGCATAAGCACGGGAGGACTCATTAAGCATTTTTTGATCCTTCCAAAAGCCTCTTGGCAATCCTCATTCCACCGATCAGTTTGGTTTTTGCGCAAGAGTTTAAACAACGGCTCACAAATGGCGGTGAGCTGCGATATGAATCTGGCAATATAATTTAGGCGCCCCAGGAACCCTCGGACTTGCCTCTCTGTACGGGGTTCCGGCATCTCAAGGATAGCCTTCACTTTTTCGGGGTCTACCTCTATCCCTTTCTGGCTTACAACGAAACCAAGCAATTTCCCTGATTTGACCCCAAAGGTACACTTAGCGGGGTTCAACCTTAATTGATATTTCTTAAGCCTTTCGAACAATTTCCGCAGGTTGACAAGGTGTTCTTCCTCGGATTTAGATTTAGCAATTATGTCGTCCACGTAGACCTCGATTTCTTGATGCATCATATCATGGAACAAAGCTACCATGGCCCGTTGATAAGTTGCCCCGGCATTCTTGAGTCCAAAGGACATCACCTTGTAACAGAACGTTCCCCACAGGGTGACGAAAGTAGTCTTTTCCATATCCTCGGGCGCCATCTTTATCTGATTGTAACCAGAGAAACCGTCCATGAAGGAAAATAAAGCGAAATTGGCCGTGTTATCTACGAGGATATCGATGTGTGGTAAAGGAAAATTGTCCTTGGGACTGGCCCGATTCAGGTCCCGATAATCTACACACATTTGTACTTTCCCATCTTTTTTAGGAACTGGTACGATGTTGGCCACCCATTCTGGATACCGAGCGACGGCCAGAAATCCAGCGTCAAATTGCTTCTTCACTTCTTCTTTTATCTTCAAGGATGTTTCGGGCTTCATCCTCCTTAGTTTCTGTTTTACCGGGGAACACCCGGGATTTAGAGATAATCGGTGCTGCACAATGTCAGAACTCAAACCGGGCATATCTTGGTATGACCAGGCAAAGATGTCTTGGTAGTCTTTTAGCAGGATTATTAATTCTTCACGGATAGGTGCGGTAATGCCTGTACCTATCTTTACTTCCCTCTTTCCACTGCCAATTCCTAAGTCTACTAGCTCTGTTTCTTCTTGATGAGGCCCCATTTCTTGGTCCTCATGGGCGACCATTCTTTCTAGTTCCGAAGGAAGTCCCACATCCTCATCTCCTTCATCTTCCGTTTGATTCATTTCTTGCTCAAAGTTGATAGACGGGTCCCAGGTATTAGTACCTTCGGGGGACTCGTCATCGAATCTGCCGTTTTAGAAAAAGAAGTAAACATGCAAATGAATGAGAATGGGTAGAGACCAGGAACAGATGAAGAAAGATCCTTGTATTATAAATTCAAACACAAAAGACACAAAGCCTTAGCAAAATGAAAACTCTAAAGCCTAGGCCCAACTATAGAGCTTTTAAAACCGTAAAGGTTTACATTATGCTTGTTGCGTAAATGCCGGGGCGTTCCTCCACTCGCCAATTTCCCAGCTAGAAATCAGGAAAGCATGGTCGTACCAAATCCAAAGTACTCGGAATATCATCTTCGCATATCGCGAACGCTTGACCTTTGTCTCCCGAACCCGCACTTATAAAGCTTCTACTTATGTGGCAGGGCGGGCTTCCTTCACCTTCTTGTCTCCAACGCGAACTTTGACCATTGTTCTTCCTTCCCGCAATGCTTCTTTTCATGTCTGCCTGAGTGGGCTTATAGCCTAAACCATACTTCCCACGATTTCCTTGAGTATTTATCAGGCTAGTTATGCCCGCCGTTGTTTTTTCCTAAACCCATCCCGGGTTCAAAACCGTTCCCCAACATAACTCGGGCCATCATTACCAGCTGCAATCGGACAGACAAGGTTGCCCAAAGAGGGAGTCCACGGAGGAAATGCTGACCACCTCAAAGACTGGAAAGCAGTTTCTAACGATTCTTCTGCGGCTTCCACATAAGGCATGGAGATGGGCAGCTTACCAAGATATCTTCCTCGCCTGACACGATGACCAAGTGCCCCTCCACTACGAATTTCAGCTTTTGGTGGAGCGTAGACGGCACGACTCCCACTGAGTGGATCCACGGGCGCCCCAACAGGCAGCTGTAGGGGGGGTTAATATCCATTATTTGGAAGGTGACTTGACAGGTGTGAGGGCCTATTTGTACTGGGAGATCGATCTCTCCCTAACCTCTCGCGAGTGCCGTCGAAGGCCCGAACCACCATTGAACTTGGTTTTAAGTGGGAAACATTGAATGGTAACTTTCCAAAGTGCTCTTAGGCATCACGTTTAAACTGGAACCATTATCGATGAGTACTTGGCTACGATATGGTCCATACATTGACTGACACGTGTAAAAGCCTTATTATGCCCCTCTCCCCTCGGCGGGGATTTTTCTTCGGCGAAGGCAAGATAGTTGTTGGCAGTGATATTGTTGACCAGCCCTCCGAAACCTTCTACCGAGATATCTTGGGCCACGTGAGCCTCGTTCAGCACTTTTACTAGCAGAGCCCGATGAGGCTCGGAGCTCATAAGTA